>NC_056746.1:358029816-358052316 GCF_019279795.1 Protopterus annectens | reverse complement strand
CTGAAAAAGGAGACTATAGTCTTGAAATATTTCCCATTATATTAGCTTTTGATTAAATACTAGTTTATTATTACTTTTAACATGCATGCAATGATTAAAATATAGCCTGATTACAGCTAGAATTGCGGTGCTTCCTTAAAACAGAAAGTAATATAACATGGCTTATGCCAGTCTTTTCTGTGCAAATATAAAACACACTCTGCTGACCATCTTAACTAATGCATTTTCATTTTGCAGAGTTTACCTCATTGCATATTTATATAACACTGTTGTTATTAGTATTACTTACCGTATTGCATATTTATATAACACTGCTGTTATTAGTATGGGATACTTACCGTATGGCATATTTATATAACACTGTTGTTATTAGTATGGCATACTTACCATATTACATATTTATATAACACTGTTGTTATTACTATGGCATACTTACCGTATTGCATTTTTATATAACACTGCTGTTATTAGTATGGGATACTTACCGCATTGCATTTTTATATAACACTGTTGTTAGTAAGGCATACTTACCGCATTGCATATTTGTATAACACTGTTGTTATTAGTATGGCATACTTACCGCATTGCATATTTATATAACACTGTTATTAGTAAGGCATACTTACCATATTGCATTTTTATATAACACTGTTATTAGTAAGGCATACTTACCGCATTGCATATTTATATAACACTGTTGTTATTAGTATGGGATATTTACCGCATTGCATATTTATATAACACTGTTGTTATTAGTAAGGCATACTTACCATATTGCATTTTTATATAACACTGTTATTAGTAAGGCATACTTATCGCATTGCATATTTATATAACACTGTTGTTATTAGTATGGGATATTTACCGCATTGCATATTTATATAACACTGTTGTTATTAGTATGGCATACTTACCGCATTGCATATTTATATAACACTGTTGTTATTAGTAAGGCATACTTACCGTATTGCATTTTTATATAACACTGTTATTAGTAAGGCATACTTACCGCATTGCATATTTATATAACACTGTTGTTATTAGTATGGGATACTTACCGCATTGCATATTTATATAACGCTGTTGTTATTAGTATGGGATACTTACCACATTGCATATTTATATAACGCTGTTGTTATTAGTATGGCATACTTTCCCCATTGCATATTTATATAACACTGTTGTTATTAGTATTACTTACCGTATTGCATATTTATATAACACTGCTGTTATTAGTATGGGATACTTACCGTATGGCATATTTATATAACACTGTTGTTATTAGTATGGCTTACTTACCATATTACATATTTATATAACACTGTTGTTATTAGTATGGCATACTTACCATATTACATATTTATATAACACTGTTGTTATTACTATGGCATACTTACCGTATTGCATTTTTATATAACACTGCTGTTATTAGTATGGGATACTTACCGCATTGCATATTTATATAACACTGTTGTTAGTAAGGCATACTTACCGCATTGCATATTTATATAACACTGTTGTTATTAGTATGGCATACTTACCGCATTGCATATTTATATAACACTGTTGTTATTAGTAAGGCATACTTACCGTATTGCATTTTTATATAACACTGTTATTAGTAAGGCATACTTACCGCATTGCATATTTATATAACACTGTTGTTATTAGTATGGGATACTTACTGCATTGCATATTTATATAACGCTGTTGTTATTAGTATGGGATACTTACCACATTGCATATTTATATAACGCTGTTGTTATTAGTATGGCATACTTTCCCCATTGCATATTTATATAACACTGTTGTTATTAGTATGGCTTACTTACCGTATTGCATATTTATATAACACTGTTGTTATTAGTATGGCATACTTACCACATTGCATATTTATATAACACTGTTGTTATTAGTATGGCATACTTACTGTATTGCATATCTATATAACACTGTTGTTATTAGTATGGCTTACTTACCGTATTGCATATTTATATAACACTGTTGTTATTAATATGGCTTACTTAACATATTGCATATTTATATAACACTGCTGTTATTAGTATGGCATACTTACCACATTGCATATTTATTATTGCTTATTTATATAACACTTTTGTTATTAGCATGGCATACTTACTGAATTCCATTTTTATTTAACACTGTTATTTGTATGGTATATTTATTTTGCCTTATCTAATTATAGTTGTCCTCTAGTTTAATGCGTTGTTTACTTGCTTCTTTCTTGGAGGTTTTAAAAAGTCAAAATAAAGTCATAATTATGCAGTAAAAGAAAGTCTACTTTTTTCTTTCAGGTAGCAGACAATCACAGGACTGGTTTTATGCATGTCTACTGACCTATAATACCATCCTACAATGTGCGCAGAAATAGGAGATAAAATACCTGACATTTTAATTGAAGAGCAACTTCACCTAAGCAGTGTAGTAGCAAACTATCCCATTATATCCAGGTACACTATCCTAGTGGGAATAACAGTCACATCCAAACTACCTGCACTGGGAAAAGGACCCTCAATGTTCTAGTCTTCTGTTCTTGGGTGAATTCAGATTGTCAACATTAGTTTTATATTTTTGTTTCTAAAGAAAAAGAATATAATAATACAATCCTTATAAAAATACTATAAGATATTAGTAGTATTGTAAGGTACAAAGATTTCAGATAAAAAATACATTAACTCATTTTTTTAATTTAAACACACCACCTAGCAGAAAAAAAAAACATGTTGTAATTAAAGCACCATTTTCACTACATTATTATAAAACAGATTTTGTCAAAAGCGTGTTAACTCATTTCAACATTTTGTAAAGCATCTGCACTTAAACTATATTGTCTCAGTAAATAAGTATGTTACCGAGGACTTGCCTGGAGAGTAATGGGTTATTTTCAACATGTTCACCCACATTTAGTAAAGTAAAGCTGTTATATTTAATATGAACTATACCTTTTCTTTTCACCAATTACCTTATACACAATATTAATGCAATGACTGTCATGTGAGTCACTGAAATAAATTGATAAATGCTCTATTAAAATATTCAGAGCAGTTGAAAAAATGCAAAAGTGATTCTAAGAAGATCAGAAACACAGCTTTTCCTTAAATATATATTTTGCCAGCTAATAAGCATTGCTCTTTATATCAGTGTACATATTCATTAAAAATCTCATTCCTTTTTATACTTTATTTTCTAATACTAGTACTTCCCATTTATTTATTTATTTATTTAGTCATTCATTTATTAACTGGGTGACCCCTCTCAATCATGACTTAGGCGACATGTGTAAGGGTAAATGCAATATATATGGACAATTTACAGTAGTCAGACAGTATACGTTGAGAGATACTTGGGGTGTACACAGGAAAAAAAACAGTAAAGATATACAGATTTTACAGACAGTAACCAGAAATCAGGACCAAACCTTGGACCTGTGAGGCAGAGACTATAGCCACTAAGCAAGCCACTGTGCAACCCAAATGAAAGAGATCAGAAGAAAATTTAAAACATGAACATTCATTCTGGAAAAGTAAAACTACAGTATGCTGCAGTTTAGCTTCAAGAAGGAAGAGACAATTGACATTAAAGATGTTTTGTAAAGAAAAGTTTTGATAATGATCTCAGTCTTGATAATATGGATAAGAGTCCTTGGGGAAATTGAAATGGTTCTGTCAGGGAAATATTAGCTTTCCTATCTGCTTCCTGATGACAGATGTCCTTTGACTAGTGTGGATCGTCCTCTTCACAAGCTGGAGATATGTGGCATGCTAACACAAATCCTGATATTCTAGCAACTTTCTAAGTTTATAAGAGCAATATTTAAAATCTGCCACTATTTTTGGGCCTTTGTCCCCCATTATATTTGGTTTTGTCTGGATTTTTTGTGTGAAGAGGTTGAGAGGTGTGAGCATGATTATTATCCTATTTATGTTTTCTTCAAAAAATGTTCAACAAAACATCTCACACATACAGATAGACAGATATTGTAAAATTTTGGTTTGCAGTACTATCACAAAGTTGTTGCAGCAAGTGAAAAAAGAACACAGAAAAAGTCTGAAACACGCTATTAGAGTCTTGAAATATTTCCTTTGGTTCTACTAGTGGGCCATTTCCCTTTATCCATCCATCCATCCATCCACAACTCCTTTTTTCATTTTTTCAGAATTAGCTTTTAATGAAATTCTAGTTTTATTATTTCTTTTAACATGCATTTAATGGCAAAAATATAACATAATTACAAAAATAATTAATTTACATATACCACATTATAACTTTAGAATTAACCACAATGTTGTATCTAGCAAAATATCTGTGAATATAAATCTGTGTTACTTAATTTTGTGTGAAACAAAGGTTTTTAACTTCTTTTAAACTGCATATTTTGCCTCTAGGGAGACATATTCTCTGCGAACTTGTAACAAAGTCTTTGTAGTATTTCTTTTATTATGTTGTCTTCAAAAATATTCAACAAAACTAGGTAAGTAAATAGATAGACAGAGATATAGATATTGTAAAATATTATTTTGCAGTGCTATTGCAAAGCTCTGCTAACATAGTAAAATGAGTCCACACAGAAAGTAAAGTCTGAAAAAGGAGACTATAGTCCTGAAATATTTCCCATTATATTAGCTTTTGATTAAATACTAGTTTATTATTACTTTTAACATGCATGCAATGATTAAAATATAGCCTGAATACAGCTAGAATTGCGGTGCTTCCTTAAAACAGAAAGTAATATAACATGGCTTATGCCAGTCTTTTCTGTGCAAATATAAAACACACTCTGCTGACCATCTTAACTAATGCATTTTCATTTTGCAGAGCTTACCTCATTGCATATTTATATAACACTGTTGTTATTAGTATTACTTACCGTATTGCATATTTATATAACACTGCTGTTATTAGTATGGGATACTTACCGTATGGCATATTTATATAACACTGTTGTTATTAGTATGGCATACTTACCATATTACATATTTATATAACACTGTTGTTATTACTATGGCATACTTACCGTATCGCATTTTTATATAACACTGCAGTTATTAGTATGGGATACTTACCGCATTGCATATTTATATAACACTGTTGTTAGTAAGGCATACTTACCGCATTGCATATTTGTATAACACTGTTGTTATTAGTATGGCATACTTACCGCATTGCATATTTATATAACACTGTTATTAGTAAGGCATACTTACCATATTGCATTTTTATATAACACTGTTATTAGTAAGGCATACTTACCGCATTGCATATTTATATAACACTGTTGTTATTAGTATGGGATATTTACCGCATTGCATATTTATATAACACTGTTGTTATTAGTAAGGCATACTTACCATATTGCATTTTTATATAACACTGTTATTAGTAAGGCATACTTATCGCATTGCATATTTATATAACACTGTTGTTATTAGTATGGGATATTTACCGCATTGCATTTTTATATAACACTGCTGTTATTAGTATAGGATACTTACCGCATTGCATATTTATATAACACTGTTGTTAGTAAGGCATACTTACCGCATTGCATTTTTATATAACACTGTTATTAGTAAGGCATACTTACCGCATTGCATATTTATATAACACTGTTGTTATTAGTAAGGCATACTTACCATATTGCATTTTTATATAACACTGTTATTAGTAAGGCATACTTATCGCATTGCATATTTATATAACACTGTTGTTATTAGTATGGGATATTTACCGCATTGCATATTTATATAACACAGTTGTTATTAGTATGGCATACTTACCGCATTGCATATTTATATAACACTGTTGTTATTAGTATGGCATACTTACCGCATTGCATATTTATATAACACTGTTATTAGTAAGGCATACTTACCGTATTGCATTTTTATATAACACTGCTGTTATTAGTATGGGATACTTACCGCATTGCATATTTATATAACACTGTTGTTAGTAAGGCATACTTACCGCATTGCATATTTGTATAACACTGTTGTTATTAGTAAGGCATACTTACCGCATTGCATATTTATATAACACTGTTATTAGTAAGGCATACTTACCGCATTGCATATTTATATAACACTGTTGTTATTAGTATGGGATATTTACCGCATTGCATATTTATATAACACTGTTATTAGTAAGGCATACTTACCGTATTGCATTTTTATATAACACTGCTGTTATTAGTATGGGATACTTACCGCATTGCATATTTATATAACACTGTTATTAGTAAGGCATACTTACCGCATTGCATATTTATATAACACTGTTATTAGTAAGGCATACTTACCACATTGCATATTTATATAACACTGTTGTTATTAGTATGGGATATTTACCGCATTGCATATTTATATAACACTGTTGTTATTAGTATGGCATACTTACCGCATTGCATATTTATATAACACTGTTGTTATTAGTAAGGCATACTTACCGTATTGCATTTTTATATAACACTGTTATTAGTAAGGCATACTTACCGCATTGCATATTTATATAACACTGTTATTAGTAAGGCATACTTACCGCATTGCATATTTATATAACACTGTTGTTATTAGTATGGGATACTTACCACATTGCATATTTATATAACACTGTTGTTATTAGTATGGCATACTTTCCCCATTGCATATTTATATAACACTGTTGTTATTAGTATGGCATACTTACCACATTGCATATTTATATAACACTGTTGTTATTAGTATTACTTACCGCATTGCATATTTATATAACACTGTTGTTATTAGTATGGGATACTTACCGTATTGCATATTTATATAACGCTGTTGTTATTAGTATGGGATACTTACCACATTGCATATTTATATAACACTGTTGTTATTAGTATGGCATACTTTCCCCATTGCATATTTATATAACACTGTTGTTATTAGTATGGCTTACTTACTGTATTGCATATTTATATAACACTGTTGTTATTAGTATGGCATACTTACCACATTGCATATTTATATAACACTGTTGTTATTAGTATGGCATACTTACTGTATTGCATATCTATATAACACTGTTGTTATTAGTATGGCTTACTTACCGTATTGCATATTTATATAACACTGTTGTTATTAGTATGGCTTACTTAACATATTGCATATTTATATAACACTGCTGTTATTAGTATGGCATACTTACCACATTGCATATTTATTATTGCTTATTTATATAACACTTTTGTTATTAGCATGGCATACTTACTGAATTCCATTTTTATTTAACACTGTTATTTGTATGGTATATTTATTTTGCCTTATCTAATTATAGTTGTCCTCTAGTTTAATGCGTTGTTTACTTGCTTCTTTCTTGGAGGTTTTAAAAAGTCAAAATAAAGTCATAATTATGCAGTAAAAGAAAGTATACTTTTTTCTTTCAGGTAGCAGACAATCACAGGACTGGTTTTATGCATGTCTACTGACCTATAATACCATCCTACAATGTGCGCAGAAATAGGAGATAAAATACCTGACATTTTAATTGAAGAGCAACTTCACCTAAGCAGTGTAGTAGCAAACTATCCCATTATATCCAGGTACACTATCCTAGTGGGAATAACAGTCACATCCAAACTACCTGCACTGGGAAAAGGACCCTCAATGTTCTAGTCTTCTGTTCTTGGGTGAATTCAGATTGTCAACATTAGTTTTATATTTTTGTTTCTAAAGAAAAAGAATATAATAATACAATCCTTATAAAAATACTATAAGATATTAGTAGTATTGTAAGGTACAAAGATTTCAGATAAAAAAATACATTAACTCATTTTTTTAATTTAAACACACCACCTAGCAGAAAAAAAAAACATGTTGTAATTAAAGCACCATTTTCACTACATTATTATAAAACAGATTTTGTCAAAAGCGTGTTAACTCATTTCAACATTTTGTAAAGCATCTGCACTTCTATATTGTCTCAGTAAATAAGTATGTTACCGAGGACTTGCCTGGATAGTAATGGGTTATTTTCAACATGTTCACCCACATTTAGTAAAGTAAAGCTGTTATATTTAATATGAACTATACCTTTTCTTTTCACCAATTACCTTATACACAATATTAATGCAATGACTGTCATGTGAGTCACTGAAATAAATTGATAAATGCTCTATTAAAATATTCAGAGCAGTTGAAAAAATGCAAAAGTGATTCTAAGAAGATCAGAAACACAGCTTTTCCTTAAATATATATTTTGCCAGCTAATAAGCATTGCTCTTTATATCAGTGTACATATTCATTAAAAATCTCATTCCTTTTTATACTTTATTTTCTAATACTAGTACTTCCCATTTATTTATTTATTTATTTAGTCATTCATTTATTAACTGGGTGACCCCTCTCAATCATGACTTAGGCGACATGTGTAAGGGTAAATGCAATATATATGGACAATTTACAGTAGTCAGACAGTATACGTTAAGAGATACTTGGGGTGCACACAGGAAAAAAAACAGTAAAGATATACAGATTTTACAGACAGTAACCAGAAATCAGGACCAAACCTTGGACCTGTGAGGCAGAGACTATAGCCACTAAGGAAGCCACTGTGCAACCCAAATGAAAGAGATCAGAAGAAAATTTAAAACATGAACATTCATTCTGGAAAAGTAAAACTACAGTATGCTGCAGTTTAGCTTCAAGAAGGAAGAGACAATTGACATTAAAGATGTTTTGTAAAGAAAAGTTTTGATAATGATCTCAGTCTTGATAATATGGATAAGAGTCCTTGGGGAAATTGAAATGGTTCTGTCAGGGAAATATTAGCTTTCCTATCTGCTTCCTGATGACAGATGTCCTTTGACTAGTGTGGATCGTCCTCTTCACAAGCTGGAGATATGTGTGAGTCTAGATATGGCCAAACTTACAACTGTACTGGTAATTTGTCCCTCACAAGCAGGTAACACAGATATGCAGAGATATTACCAGAGTAGAAAAGATGGCTGAGTTCTAATAGCAGTAGTTTTCAAACGTCCTTAACTGGAGTTCACTGACTGCATATGGTCTATGAGTGTTCTACTAACTTTTTGGGAAAAGATCAATCTTTTCTACAAGCCTTATGGTCTGACAAATTTGATACTATCTAGTCTTTTGGAACTCTTTAATGGTCCAATTCTCATATGAGTTCCCAAGTCACCTCATCAATTTCTCTGGAGCTTATTGAGAATAGCCAGGAAAATTACTGCAAAAAAATGGAAAAAAATTATGCTACTCTTTCATTTATAGAATTTATACATGTTGCCACTCTTGTGAAACAAAAAAAATCTATTATTAAAATTATAGATATAATTACCAGTTAAAATTGAACTCAATAGAGAAATATTAATTTTTGTTTCATGATCAATTTATAGGAATTGACTAGTCTTATGATTAATTGAGATATATAAGTATTGCTGTAGACATATGAGTAAATAGTTAATAATTGTTTTATTATGTTTATTCCACTTTTTAAAATTTCAATAAAAATATTTAAAAATGTATATAAAACTGGACTACTGAGTAAAAGATCATGCAAAGTTAATGTGAGAGACAATAAATCAAGAAAAGGGAAATGCATAGCATAATGTCTGTTCAGGTTCCTTATTTCAGTATATCTATTAACTCTTACATGATCAAAGGACTTGTCTGTTGTCACCAGACACTATCAGTTCAGTTAGTCAATGCATTAGTGAACCACATAATTATTTAAGTATACCCTATAGTCATTCGTGAATGCAACTCCTTCAAGGTTAATTAATATTAACTATTTAAGTATGCCTTTCATTCATTCATGAATGCATCTCCTTTCAAGGTTATAATATTAATTATTTAAGTATGCCCTTCGTTCATTCATGAATGCATCTCCTTTCAAGGTTATAACATCAATTATTGAAGTATACCCTTCATTCATTCATGAATGTATCTCCTTCAATGTTATATTAATTATTTAAGTATGCCCTTCATTAATTCAAGGTTATAACATCTAACAATGGAGAACTGTACAGTTTATATGGTTTGTAATGTGACCTTTCATTGTCGCAAAAAACATCCCATGATAAAGAGGTTATTCCCCATCCTATAGTCATTCAAGTCTCTGCTAAATTTCCTTAATTTCCTGTGCTCTTGTTTGTCAAAAATTTCAATTTCTTTTTTATATTTAGCTAACAAGTAGGATGGATTTTGAATAAATGAGACTGCTATGATATATAGGTATAGTATTGATAAAGCTGTGTTGCGAAACCCTGTGTTTGCTATGCTGATTATAACTGGACATGATTCATTTTTAATAAAATTGCATTTTTTTACGATTGTTGGGTGCTGAACTTTTTTGATTGCACTTTTGATGTGGGATCCTTGCACTTTGGCTGGTCCATGCATTATTTGGATGATATATATCTGGGGGTCATACAAGTACATACACACACACACACACACACACACACACATATATATGTATGTATATTTATGTTTGTTTGCTAACCAGGTAAACCCACTAGACACAAGTATCTTTTCAAGTATAACCAATTACCACTGTCTAGTTAAGTGTCTTGGAGAGAGTTTAACAGTAGACAAATGGAGACTGAAGGACTCGAACCCAAAACTCCTGGATACGTTTCATTGATAGCTCTTAACTTTAATCCTCTACACTAAAATGCAGCAGGTGATGGAAACCATTAACTTTGAGAGTCATTATTTTCCAACTACTGAACATAAGCAGAGTGAGAAAGCTTGTGAAGGATTTTTTTTTCTTTGGATGTGTATGAGGAGCAATCACAGGCTTCTAACTTCCTTTACTTTATGTCCAAGTTGTTTCTGTTTACAAGCACCATGTCCAAGCATGACTATGAAACTTACAGCTTCAAATGGCTATGTTAACATAAGTTGAGGGGTGTATCGTAGGATCTAGCACCCCCAAAAACAAACTTCTTTGACTTCTTAATGACTGATGCAATTATTTACATAACTTTTGTGCCTGAGAAAACAGGCTGTTAAACTCTGCAAATGCACTTTTTAATTTATTTTTGTATTATAATTTATACCTTTGTCGATTGGGTTAGTCTTGTTTCAGCAGAGATCCGATGTGGCATTTATACTGCTAAGGGAAATTTGGCCACAGTATTGGGGAAATTCCCTTGCTGTTTTTGATAGGTGCCATGGGATCTTTTACATCCACCATCAACTCAGGCAGACATGGCCTCAGTTTACACTTACTAATAAATTTCTTAGGGTAGAGTCTGTGCAAAAGAAAAGAGACATCAGTTCCTTAAGATCATGTTCTTGTCATTTAAATGTTCAATTCCTTTTCATGTTTTGGCTTTATCATTTTCTCTAGGAAAGTCATGAAATGTGTCACTTTCCATGACTGTGTTCCAAACTTTTTTCAAGAGGCCTTTCATGTTTTGTGAAATGTTTTAAATAGTTCTACTTCTAAGGTATTGCACATTTCCTGATGTTTTAAGTATTTCTTCATGTACTATAGCAAAATGTTTCTCCGTTACATATGCATTATGAGCCCCACATGATTCTCATAAACAGAATGAATTTATTAAAGTCTGAATGGATGTTTATGACAGAAAAATAAAAACAATCAAAAAGATGAAAATAATTAATTTTTGTTCACAGCTCCGTTACCTTGTCTTCCTGTTAGACTGCCATTTGACAAGTTGCAAGAGAGGAAGTAAATCATTTTTGTTGAATAATTATAGCATTAAGACTATTTTTAATTAGTATTACAGTGGAAGCAAAGGTATATGCAGGAATGAACCTTAAAACAATGAAATAATAAAACTTTATACAAAATCTTATTTCAAAGACTTCACAATTACTTCTAAAGTATGGGATTTGCAAGTTTTAAACATAAACTAGACTTATTCTTTAAAAGAGAGATGAGACTAAGAATGTTATTTCAATGTGCTGAAATTATTTTTAAACCAAGTCTTGGAGTGTACTAACAGTGGTGATAGGTTGCTTACAAACTCAGATGATCAATGGCTTTCATTATTTTATATGATTGTTATGTTAAAACAAGTTCCAGCAGTTATATTTAAATTATATTTAAATATGGTCAATGGAAAGGAAATACTAGATAATTGTAGCTAAGATGCTGGAATACAAAACTCAAGCCTTGTTTTTGAGTTTCCTTAGCTTCCACTTATATATTGTGTGACCCTAAGAAAATCACCTCACTTTTTTGTGTAACCACAAAAAAGAGACTCCACTTTTGAGCTCAGAACTACCCAGTCAGCACACTGAGAAACTAAAAAAGATAGATAGATAGATAGATAGATAGATAGATAGATAGATAGATAGATAGACAGATAGATAGATAGATAATGTATCAATGGGAATTTATTGACATTTTCCTGCATGATATGTGTACACAAATCCCTAGAGATTTGATTGTGGCATTATGTGATAACCTGCATGATATGTGTACACAAATCCCTAGAGATATGATGTTGGCATTATCTGATAAACTGCATTATATGTGTACACAAATCCCTAGAGATTTGATTTTGGTATTATATGATAACCTGCAGGATATGTGTACACAAATCCCTAGAGATTTGATTGTGGCATTATGTAATAACCTGCCTGATATGTATACACAAATCCCTAGAGATTTGATTGTGGCATTATATGATAACCTGCATGATATGTGTACACAAATCCCTAGAGATTTTATTTTGGCATTAAGTGATAACCTGCATGATATGTGTACACAAATCCCTAGAGATTTGATTTTGGCATTATGTGATAACCTGCCTGATATGTGTACACAAATCCCTAGAGATTTGATTTTGGCATTATGTGATAACCTGCATGATATGTGTACACAAATCCCTAGAGATTTGATTTTGGCATTATGTGATAACCTGCATGATATGTGTACACAAATCTCTAGAGGTTTGATTGTGGCATTTTGTAATAACTTGCATGATATGTGTACACAAATCCCGAGATATTTGATTGTGGCATTACGTGATAACCTGCATATGTGTGTACGCAAACCCCTAGAGGTTTGATTGTGGCATTATGTGATAGCCTCCGATTAGAAGAGTGCAACACTCATAATAATTATCATACCATTACACCACCTGCTATTTTGTGATATTCATTTACATGTCTTATAATCGCGTGTTGCTTTTCTCTTTCCTTTTTCCTTTCTGGTAATAATTTTATCTATATTTATGCTTTAAATGGCCTACCTTACCCTTAAGTGTTTTAAACATATTCCAAGTGTTATTTTTTTTCTTTCTTTTCCTGGGTTATGTTAGAATCCATGTATCTTCACTAGAACAGCCAAACAATAATATTAACAAGAATTATTAGATCACTTGACTAGTACAAGTGATTACCATGCACGTCTACTGCATACTCAGTAACAGATATAACTTTCTGTCCCGTACATTTTAAACAGATTTCATGAGTTTACCGCATGTTACCTTAGGATAACTTAATCAAAAAAACGTTAATCAGCATGATTTTGTTAAGCTTTAGCTTTGATTCTTGTCAGGGTTAACTTAACCTTTCACTAAGGTGTCCTCAGCCTAGAACTCATTACATCTCTATGGATTCTTCCTGTACTTTTCACCATCAAGAGATGAATATTTCTCAAATGTTGCTCTAGAATCAGGGATAAAGCCAGAAATAAGGGGAGAGGGAGGCAAAGGGCAAAAACCAGAGACAGTTTTAAATGTTATTCTTATTCACTTAAAAATTAACAGAATGACCAGCTTTATACCAAAATGCATTTCCTGGACAATAAGCATTATGAAGATTTAATGCCCAGAATTATTGACTGACCACAATCTTCAGTCATTTACTAGAAAATCATACAGGAGACAGGGCAAAAATATTAGGTAAAATCAGGGCTATTATGCAAAATTAGGGACAGCTGAATGGTATGTTTTGGTAACTGGGTTATCTTTCATGTAACTTTCTATAGTACATCATACAAACCACTAAATCTTTGGAGATTGAGTCATCTTTTACCGCACCATCCTTGACCCAGTCAAGAACTCAGTACAGCTTTGGAGGCCACATCATTTTCCCCAATTTGTCCTAACAATCACTACTGTTTGAGGAATTTTTCATGAAATCATCTCCGGAAAAGCTTAGACCTTACTCCAGTTCTGGAGATTGTTTATGCTTCATACATCCATTCCCAGTATAATCTATTACCCACTGCTTCTTTGCAGACTAGTTTAGTATTCACTAGGCCTTCTTCAGTCCTGCCTAGAATTTATTGTGACTTCAGGGATTTGGTGGTCTTATACATTATCTACCCCTACATCCTCTTGTATTTGTACCTTCAAGCTAAGAACTAAAGAAAAATATCTGACAGATATATACTGTTATATAGCCATGTTCCTATTATAAATAACTGCAAATGCTTTTTAAATGTTTCTCTGCATCCACTTAATATTAATATGGCATTGTATTCCTGTGTATACTTGGCATAGTGAAGGTAAAACTGTACTGATGTGAACAGTATTGAATCATTCCCTTTACAGATGTGTGTCCCTGTTTTCTCAAAATAAAAGAACACAGGTTTAGTAGGACTTCCACTACTTGTTGTTGTATCTTTTAGCTTTTTTCCCAGTTAGGGGTCACCACAGCGGAACTCCGATCTGCTAATGATTGGCAGTAGATTTTTACGTACTAACTTGCCAGGCCTGACATGCAACCTTCAACGAAGGTACGCCCATTCACACATGTCTCCACACAGAAGACGCTTTAGCTGAGAATCGAACAGGACAACGCTACCGCAGCACCACCACCGCAGCTACTCCATTACTATTAGAATAAAATTAATCAATAATAAATAAAAAAGCCATCCCTAACCATGCCTTCAATTGGCAATGACTTTGGAGACTGGAAAGACTGATAAATCATGCCTGTAAATTGGATTCATCCATGTAACTGTGAATAATGGTGTATTTACTTCTCTCAGTAGCTATATTTAATTTCTGTAGTAAGATACTTTTATATTTATCCTGGCAGGAAGAGTGTCCTAAAACAGAGCTCATTTTACAAGTGAAACACTAAAGACAATTGCACTAAGAATAAACAGGTACCCTAGTAATGCACAGCACTAACAGTATATTGCACTTCATATGTTTTGCAAACTAAAAATATTTAAAGTAAACAGTGTGTGGACATTTTAAACCGTCAGGAGTAGCTGTAGAAGAATAAGGTGCCAGCATCCTAAAAAGTACTCACCCTAGTATGGAGTAGATAGATTAGCCCCCGCCCAAGAATTTCAACTTGAGTTCTCTACTGATCCATAAGATACGACAATGTGGAAAAGACATGTTAAAGAAACTCAGCCCATTTATTTATCACGGTTATCATCAGAGTTCAGGCAAAATGTTATATCTCACTACTACAGGATGAGTTCATTAATTGTCAGTAAGAGCACATATTGCAGAACTAGCAAACATGACTGTTTTGGCCTGCATTCAATTTTTAAATCTATACTGTTGAGTTAAATATCTCTTGTAAAGCCTCTGGAGACATGCATTCAGGAAACAACATTTCTAATAGCATATTAAAATGAGTGGCAGATTCATTATTTTACTGTAGAATACTTCAAATTCATCACAACAAAAAATGCCATATACTAAATGGTTGCTACACTTTCCAGCCCTTCTGGCCCTTTAGTAAATAAAGCTTTTGAAGATTTTTCATATTAAACAATTTTTCCATGAAGTGTGTAGCTGCTCTGATCCCACTTTACTAAGGAATCACTGGGCTTGCAGAACAATCATTTCTTATCTCACCCTTAATTGGGAATGGCACTGAGCCTGATTTTGTATGGTACATTCAGAATAGACAGTGTGACACAGCAACAGTGGCAATATTAAGGCTTAAAGGTTTCATAACACAAACTGAATGGGACATGCCCCTTATATTGTCCTTCGAAAACTCTTAAACAATGTTAAATTCTAAGATCTAGTCTATTCACTCAGTCTACTCTACGTAGATTACAAACACTGCCTATAAAAACAAAGCTAGTTACATTTACTTAATGTAATAATTGATTCCATGTTTTTATGCATTATAACAATTGGGAAAAGAAGCAACACAACACCAAGCTCCCCATGCTGACAGTAGCTACTCATGTTACCCTTGGACTGATAGGGTAACTCTGTGTCCAACAAATGTAAATACATCCACAACACAGGAAATATATAGATACAACACAACTTTTTTTTATATCATTAATCTGGATTTGCATCGCAACCAAAGTGGTTTGATTTTGTGGATCAGATACAAAGGTTTTGCACTAATAATACAATAAAAATTATCACTCGGATTTAGTTGGTGTAGATTTACCAACAGCTGGTGGGGTTTAATGGTGTAGGAAAAGCTGATATAAGCAAATTTCACTGAAACTGGGTAAATCATGTTTCACTCATGAAGAAATGATAATTGCTAATATTGTACCCTGGAGTTATTTAAAAAATATATTTCTTACTATTTTAATAACTTTATTGTATAATAGCTTCTCTCCCCCCATAACAATAGGTAATGAAGACCTTCAGATGGACTGCCATGTGCACCATACCTTTTAACCTCTTAGGGCAAAATATCTGTCCGAAGCCTAAAATAATGGGGGGACAAATGCCCAAAAATAGGGACAGATTTTAAATACTCTAATAAAATTAAAAAGTTGCTAGAATAACGTGATTTGTGTCCGCATGCATTTTTCTGAAGAATATGAAGTCTGAAATTCAAATACATGTAATTATTTAGTGACTTCAATCCTCAGATTTCCCACAAAACCAGAGATTTTACAAGGAACAGAGCAAAATAAGAGGCAAAAATCTGGACAGTTAAGTGGTATGATGTACACACATTTCCCTGTGCATTTATGTAATCATATTTCATAAATGGTTTGCAGGGTTGGGTAAAGGGTTACTAGCAGTCATACAGGGCAAGAGTTTGTGTGTATATATGGCCAGATTTTGTATTAAGATTGTGACGTAGAGCACCTAGCAATCAATGGAATATGCATGCTTTTAGAGGGTCTCACCAAGTGAAGCAAGACTGCATGGCAACTGGTACTCCAAATGCATTGGTAAGAAATCATTTAAGGTATCAATTCCATTGCTGGTCACATATACCCACAACATGGAGTAGAACAGAATAAAGTATTCCTGCCTATGCAGGACTGCAGCCTGGCTTAAGGTACATGACATACAAGGGAAAGCCACGTAAGAGAAACTATATAACATGAAGGCCAGGGAAAAAAACAAGGTGCATGACGGAAGCTTCCAGATACCTGAATTACGTAAAAAAATAATTTCTAAGTACAGCATTTCATGAAGAAAATAGGTTTAATAATTAGTCTAATGAGATGGAGATGGAATAAGCCGAGCCAAAGGAAACTTGAAGGAGGAATATTTCACCCAAAAGAGTGGTGAGTGCCTATATAAATTTCTAAGTGGAAATAGTGGGTGAAAACATGGCATAATTGGAGAAATTATGGCATATACACCCAAAATGAGTTGCAATGTACAAATAAATTTTTAGATAACCAGTTTTGTCCACTGAAGAAACATAACTATCTCAGCTTCTAATGTATTAGCAGTGATGTGTAAAGTTTATAACACTGAATAGGGTCCATCCCTAAACACTGGACACAAGGGAAATAAAAGAGACACAAATGAGTCAACAAACAATGAAACTGTTCACAGCAATGCATGCATTGTATATATTCCAACTAATGTACTTGGTATATCTTGTATTACAGATGTAAAGCTTACAAATGAACATTGTTTCTCTGCTACCTCCGCAGCAAATGGTACAGTCCCAGGCATTCACTGGTTCCTCTTGTTCTATCTATGTCCATGTTGCAGTCCTATGTATTCACTAGCTCCCCGTTTCCCTGTCCATAGCCCATATTACAGTCCCAAACATTTATTGGTTTGCCTTGCTCTGTTATGGTCCTGGGCATTCACGGATTCCCCTCACCCTCTTCAGAGTTCATGTTACGTTTCCAAGCATTCCCTAGTTATTCTTCTCCTATTCCTTGCATGTATTACAGTCCTGGGAATTCATTTTTTTACATTCACATATTCATAGTCCCAAGCATTTATTGGGTATGCCTTCTTGTGTTATGTGTTATGCTCATGTTACATTTATTGGTTATCCCTGTTTGTTTTATGTGTTATGCCCATGTTACATTTATTGGTTACCCCCCTTGTGTTATGTGTTATGCCCATGTTACATTTATTGGTTATCCCCCCTTGTGTTATGCATGTGTTATGCTTGTGTTACATTTATTGCTTATCCCCCTTGTGTTATCTATGTGTTATGCCCATGTTACATTTATTTGTTATCTTGTTTGTGTTATGTGTTATGCCTATGTTATAATTATTGCTTATCGCTCCTTGTCTTATGAGTTATGCCCATGTTACATTTATTGGTTATCTCCCCTTGTGTTATGTGTTATGCCCACTTTACATTTATTGGTTACCCCCCCTTGTGTTATGTGTTATGCCCATGTTACATTTATTGGTTACCACCCCTTGTGTTATGTGTTATACCCATGTTACATTTTTTGGTTATCCCCCTTGTATTATGTGTTATGCCCATGTTACACTTATTGGTTACCCCCCCTTGTATTATGTGTTATGCCCATGTTACATGTTTTGGTTACCCCCCCCTTGTATTATGTGTTATGACAATGTTACATTTATTGGTTACCCCCCTTGTGTTATGTGTTATGCCAATGTTACATTTATTGGTTACCCCTCCTTGTGTTATGTGTTATGCCCATGTTACATTTATTGGTTACCCCCCTTGTGTTACATTTATTGGTTACCCCCCTTGTGTTATGTGTTATGCCCATGTTACATTTTTGGTTATCCCCCCCCTTGTGTTATGTGTTATGCCCACGTTACCTTTTTGGATATCCCTCCCTTGTGTTATGTGTTATGCCCATGTTACATTTTTGGTTATCCCCCCTTGTGTTATGTGTTATGCCCATGTTACATTTTTGGTTATCCCCCCTTGTGTTATGTGTTATGCCCATTTTACATTTTTTGGTTACCCCCCCCCCTTGTATTATGTGTTATGCCAATGTTACATTTATTGGTTACCCCCCTTGAGTTACATTTATTGGTTACCCCCCCCTTGTGTTATGCCCATGTTACATTTATTTGTTATCTTGTTTGTGTTATGTGTTATGCCTATGTTATAATTATTGCTTATCGCTCCTTGTCTTATGAGTTATGCCCATGTTACATTTATTGGTTATCTCCCCTTGTGTTATGTGTTATGCCCACTTTACATTTATTGGTTACCCCCCTTGTGTTATGTGTTATGCCCATGTTACATTTATTGGTTACCACCCCTTGTGTTATGTGTTATGCCCATGTTACATTTATTGGTTACCACCCCTTGTGTTATGTGTTATACCCATGTTACATTTTTGGTTACCCCCCTTGTATTATGTGTTATGCCCATGTTACATTTATTGGTTACCCCCCCTTGTATTATGTGTTATGCCCATGTTACATGTTTTGGTTACCCCCCCCTTGTATTATGTGTTATGCCCATGTTACATTTATTGGTTACCCCCGTTGTGTTATGTGTTATGCCAATGTTACATTTATTGGTTACCCCTCCTTGTGTTATGTGTTATGCCCATGTTACATTTATTGGTTACCCCCCTTGTGTTACATTTATTGGTTACCCCCCTTGTGTTATGTGTTATGCCCATGTTACATTTTTGGTTATCCCCCCTTGTGTTATGTGTTATGCCCACGTTACCTTTTTGGATATCCCTCCCTTGTGTTATGTGTTATGCCCATGTTACATTTTTGGTTATCCCCCCTTGTGTTATGTGTTATGCCCATGTTACATTTTTGGTTATCCCCCCTTGTGTTATGTGTTATGCCCATGTTACATTTATTGCTTACCACCCCTTGTATTATGTGTTATGCCCATGTTACATTTATTGGTTACCCCCCCCTTGTGTTACATTTATTGGTTACCACCCCTTGTGTTATGTGTTATGCCCATGTTACATTTATTGGTTACCACCCCTTGTGTTATGTGTTATACACATGTTACATTTTTTTGTTACCCCCCCCTTGTATTATGTGTTATGCCCATGTTACATTTATTGTTTACCCCCCTTGTATTATGTGTTATGCCCATGTTACATGTTTTGGTTACCCCCCCTTGTATTATGTGTTATGCCCATGTTACATGTTTTGGTTACCCCCCTTGTATTATGTGTTATGCCCATGTTACATTTATTGGTTACCCCCCTTGTGTTATGTGTTATGCCAATGTTACATTTATTGGTTACCCCTCCTTGTGTTATGTGTTATGCCCATGTTACATTTATTGGTTACCCCCCTTGTGTTACATTTATTGGTTACCCCCCCTTGTGTTATGTGTTATGCCCATGTTACATTTTTGGTTATCCCCCCCTTGTGTTATGTGTTATGCCCACGTTACCTTTTTGGATATCCCTCCCTTGTGTTATGTGTTATGCCCATGTTACATTTTTGGTTATCCCTCCTTGTGTTATGTGTTATGCCCATGTTACATTTTTTGGTTACCCCCCCTTGTATTATGTGTTATGCCAATGTTACATTTATTGGTTACCCCCCTTGAGTTACATTTATTGGTTACCCCCCCCTTGTGTTATGTGTTATGCCCATGTTACATTTTTTCATTACCCCCCCTTGTATTATGTGTTATGCCAATGTTACATTTATTGGTTACCCCCCTTGAGTTACATTTATTGGTTACCCCCCCCCTTGTGTTATGTGTTATGCCCATGTTACATTTATTGGTTATCCCCCCTTGTGTTATGCATGTGCTATGCTTGTGTTACATTTATTGCTTATCCCCCTTGTGTTATCTATGTGTTATGCCCATGTTACATTTATTTGTTATCTTGTTTGTGTTTTGTGTTATGCCTATGTTATAATTATTGCTTATCGCTCCTTGTCTTATGAGTTATGCCCATGTTACATTTATTGGTTATCTCCCCTTGTGTTATGTGTTATGCCCACTTTACATTTATTGGTTACCCCCCTTGTGTTATGTGTTATGCCCATGTTACATTTATTGGTTACCACCCCTTGTATTATGTGTTATGCCCATGTTACATTTATTGGTTACCCCCCCCTTGTGTTACATTTATTGGTTACCACCCCTTGTGTTATGTGTTATGCCCATGTTACATTTATTGGTTACCACCCCTTGTGTTATGTGTTATACCCATGTTACATTTTTTGGTTACCCCCCTTGTATTATGTGTTATGCCCATGTTACATTTATTGGTTACCCCCCCTTGTATTATGTGTTATGCCCATGTTACATGTTTTGGTTACCCCCCCCCTTGTATTATGTGTTATGCCCATGTTACATTTATTGGTTACCCCCCTTGTGTTATGTGTTATGCCAATGTTACATTTATTGGTTACCCCTCCTTGTGTTATGTGTTATGCCCATGTTACATTTATTGGTTACCCCCCTTGTGTTACATTTATTGGTTACCCCCCTTGTGTTATGTGTTATGCCCATGTTACATTTTTGGTTATCCCCCCCTTGTGTTATGTGTTATGCCCACGTTACCTTTTTGGATATCCCTCCCTTGTGTTATGTGTTATGCCCATGTTACATTTTTGGTTATCCCCCCTTGTGTTATGTGTTATGCCCATGTTACATTTTTTGGTTACCCCCCCTTGTATTATGTGTTATGCCAATGTTACATTTATTGGTTACCCCCCTTGAGTTACATTTATTGATTACCCCCCCCTTGTGTTATGTGTTATGCCCATGTTACATTTTTTGGTTACCCCCCCTTGTATTATGTGTTATGCCCATGTTACATTTATGTTATGTGTTATGCCCATGTTAAAATTGTGGACATTTCTGTGCTCCATTTGACATCGGAATAGGGGTGGCAAGTTACAGTGAGAAATCTGACAAGGCATTAAGCGTTCTTCCTCTTTTTTTTTTTCTTATAACCCATGGCTCATGCATCTGTTTACTTTCTGCCTCCCAAGATAAATTACAGCCTTACTAGATGAAACAAGACAATAATTATCAATGAAGCATATTCCTTTCACATATGCCCATCTAGCATTCCAAGGGGTGGGAGTGTTTTGGACCAGAATATGGACATGAGTCACTCATGGTAATAACTTATCTTATCATACACTCTCTCCCTTACAAGCTAGATCTATGATTCCAGTTGATTATTGGTATCCACAGGCATTCAGTAAAAGGATCTCCCTCTGAGGCCCACCTGTTTTCCTTCCCAGGATGGATGAAAAAGCACTTCTTCTTCAATACTCTTAGCCTGATTGTTCCTTTCTAACAAACGTACATTAGAGTGACAAAGTCTCACGAATTGTTTTATGGCATAACTGAATTCAGGGACTCTAGCCCTAGTGTACTGTCAGTTCCCATTAGTTAGCAGAATGTGATGGTCAAC
>NC_056746.1:357977316-358022316 GCF_019279795.1 Protopterus annectens | reverse complement strand
TCTCATCTGTCTAGATTTTCACAGAATGTCCAGATTTCTGCCTCATATTTATGGTCTATTTCTCATAAAATTTGTAGTTTTCTGGCAAATCACTGGGATGATCTGAGGATTGAAGTCAGTAAATGATGACATACATTTGAGTTTCAGACTTCAAATCCTCCAGAAAATGTATGCTAGCACAAACCTTGTTAGTCTAGCAACTTTCTAAGTTTATAAGAACAATATCTAAAATCTGTCCATATGCTGGGCCTCTGTCCCCCCATTTTGCCAGGCTTTGTTGAGATTTCTTGCACTAAGAGGTTGAGAGGTATGCAATAAAAATAAGAGCTTCTTAGTGAAATTAACTACCAGAAAGAATCACCACAGTGAATGCAAACAGCTTTATCATGATGATCCCCATCTAAGTTTTAGTGAAGCACATGTAATGGTGAAGCTTCTATAAATGAAGAGAGTTTATTTATTTAGTTTGTTTACCATCAGAGTGCCTCTTACGTAGGTTAGCACTTAGTACTGTTTGGGAGATCATGAATGGTAAAGAAGTATGCATTTTCTTCATGTTTCTTCAGACTGCAAAATTCAGTAATGTCAGCTGTTTCATTTGATATTGCTTATAATCAGTCTAAGTGTTGTAACCCTACAACCATATATATGATCGTCTGGTGTTGGAAGAAACGTCAGCTCTAAGTAATGGACTTTGGTTTGCAGTAAAGCATTGTTATTCAGCACCGTCAGCATTAATGCAACTACCCTAAGTTGTAGAGCAAATCATGTGATCTTCTGACTGACGAGATGGACATCAGCTGTTAACTCCAAACAAATCACTTTGGACTACCACAAAGCCTCTTATTGGGCCTTATATGTACTTTGTTTTATATTAATGCTCTAGCAAAGTGGGATGTTGACAGTAACAGACTGTCCACATTTCGTACCATAGTCTGTTGACGTACGGTACTGATGTTTGTAGAGGACCCTTATTGTGCTTGGGGTTATGGGGAATCTTTGTAAATGGTGGCAGTGACAAAGTGTTGGGCTTCTCATTTCATCTCTTTTATTGTCAAAATATTTGGAAAACTGTCTTGAGGGTGCAGCATAAACCAAACAAATGACAATAAAATCATATACTTATATGCCTGCAATGATGTTTTAGTTTTGCAAGATCACGATGTAAATTTAGGATCTCCCAAATATTTTCATTCATGTATTATACTGCAGCCTTTTATACTAATCAACTTGAAGTTGATACGCCATGGTTCTCTTTATATGACTCACTTCAGATCTGCAAACCACTTCATAGGAAATACAATTAAAAAGAAAAAAACTTTCATTTGAAAAATCATGAGCAACTCCTTTATTTAAAATCAGTTATGCACTTACATCTCTACAAATATACCAAGATACATTTTCTGGACAATTAAAGCAGAATAAGGTAACATTTAGTCTATCAAGCAGAAAATCTTACTTCAATTAACCAATTATGTTAGTCAAAATAGTAATCGAAACATTACATTTAGTAAATAATGCAGTTCCCTTTACCTGACTCTGTAGGATATAGGGAAAAGCGCTGACTGCAGCCAATACAAATGTAAGGTCGATAAGTAGCTTGGGGAAACTGGAAGAGCCAGGTGGGGTGGGACAAAAGATAGCCTGCTTACGTTGGCATGCTCACATGGAAGACAGGGTCATAGTGACTTCTCCCTCTATTGTGGCCTGGTGCTTCAGGAAATAATATTTCATGGCAGTTTCCCCTGAGAATAAGTTACAAGGGGAGGGGGAGAGAGGGATGTGAATGGGAGCTGTCCAAACCCATAATTCTAGACCTCACAAGGAGCAGTGCCTCAGGAGAGATGTTGAAGCCCACATCACCATGCCGAGTGGGGTTATGGCCATGCATCAAAATAAATAAATATGATGGTGCCACAATTATATCTCACCCCATGGGGAGCAAATGTAATGGTAACAGTTCTTGCCCCATAAGGAATGAATGGGCCAATGGCTCATGGGGTAACTGATGATTAGCAGGCAGTGGAACACAAAAAAAAAAATTAAATTAAATTAAATATAAATAACAATAATGAAAAAAGCATGTCACCTTAGTTTCAAAGGACTCTTGACCCTTAGGTTTTCATTCCACCCAGGGTCAATATTGGCTCTTAAATTTAACTGTCATCATTTCTTTAGATTCTAACAGCATGCCAGGATTCCTAATTCTAGGACTTAGTTTAACTATGTCTATTACAAAAAATAGATTGTTTTCATTTTTTTCCATTTTCTAGACACCTGGCTATGTTTAAAGGACATCAATGGGATTCTACTATTAAATGTTTAACTTCTCTGCCCTTTTTATCCCTATTTATTGTCCTTGCTATGAATAAATAGCACAGCATTTAAATATTTTAAATCAATTGTTTCTCTCCACTAGAACAGTACCTTACTATCCTGTGGTGGTTTCACTTTCAAAAAACTTTTATCCCGCCCTGGAAAAGCTTGCTGCAGTCTCCATTTTATTGATGTTATCAAAGCCAATGAATACAGGTAGTTTTCTGGCCACCTCCCTCCCCAAACTGACATCACCATGACCATCCTAAAAACTCACCCATGCTGTGATGTCACAGCTCCCTGGTCCTTCCCCTACCCATACTGAAAGTAAAGGCTAGAACAAGGAAACAGTACATGAGTCAAGTCACCTGCTGTGAGCTGTCAATCAGAGCAGATAACAGCTCAAATTACCCTTAGCACTTTGACAGCTAGGGAAGTTAGGTGTGAAGAAGGATGGAGGATGAGTTAAAGTAGTAAAATTCAGGTTTCAGAAAAGACTGCAATTTAGCCATTCTAAAAAGTAGTAGTAGTAAAAAGCACTTTGAAAGTCTTTTCTCTGGTATTTGCACTGTTTGTGTTTTAAATAGTCATTCAATGGCATGAAATGTTACTTAAAACTGACAGAAAGAGCAGTATATGCATGTAAAATCAATGAAGTGACATGAGCTTTAAGAAGAAGAGGCCTGTATGATGTAATTTTTTTGCAGACAAGTTCTACATTGTGGGATACCTAGAGGCAGACTAAACAATCAGAATTACTTCAAGAAGCCAGACCCCATGTGGTCAGACTCAGAAATTACATATAAAAATATTTAAAAACCTGTAAATAGTCCCAGAGTGGTGTTAAAATGAGGAAACACCAAACCATGAAGAAATAAAGCCTCTGGGTGGGGTTCTCCTTTAAACGGTGCATTAGTGTTGCTTTAGTCATTACTGTTTAAAGATCTTCATATATTCATTGTGACAATTTCCATGTAGTTTTGTCCACAAAGAAGTTATTACAACCTCTGCATCTATTCACATAAACCACATCATGTGTGTTACAGTCAAACTACCTTTTTGTTCCATAAACAACATCTGCATATGTCAAATTTAGCTTTCATTCCAAATCTATAAACCTAAAAAATTTACAAAAGCCACAGAGCTCCTGTGGTGTGTTGCTGTGATCTAAATATGCATGTGGAAATGTGCAACCCCCTATGAACACTGACAGAGCTTATACTGCTACATTTAATTTATTTCAAATATTACTGCTAAAGCTATGCTACTTTACAGATACTTAATGCTGAAATTATTGTTTGTCAAAATATTATTATGTTTGCAGTCATTTTTATGCAGTCTTTATCATTGCTATGTGTACACGTTCTGTAATATCACTGACCTCAATACTCTGGTAGTAACATTTAGTTGATTTGCTGGTGTTAAAGAATAACCTCCTCTTGCAATGTAAAACACTGAAATACAAAATTTAAATAGTACAAAATAACAAAAAATAAGAAAAAAAGAGGAAGGGATGATACGGTAGGTAAAACCAAAGGTCCACATAGAAGTAGCATTTTCAACCCACCTTTGCACCCGACCTTACAGGCTTTTGAAAAATGTGTTACTGATGAAATATACCGACTTTACTCCCAGGACAAATAGTGTCCTTCAATTTAACTAGAGAGGAATGGGACACAGTAAACATACTGAAAAATGACAAAGGAATTCGAGTGATGAAACCTGAAAAGGGGTGGGGTGGTGTTGCATGCAACTGAGGAATACAACAATGTGATGGAATACAACAACATGATGACTAACAGTTTGCTGGACAATAGAACTTATTCCTCAGTATCAAAGAATGAAATCTGTACTGCATACAGGAGGATTTATTCATACTTGGAAGAATTTTTGTTGGACAATAGGATAGATGGGGAAATCTATGATTTCTTGAAACAGTCCAACTCCATTATTCCAAACATCTGCGGAATTCCTAAGATTCATAAATCAGTGCAAAATCCCCCTTTTAGGCCAATGGTTTCAGTTAGGGGATCTAAACACACCCTTTGGCAGTGTACATCAATTACTGGGCCAAGGATATAGTAGGAAAGTGTGAACATCTAGTTAAGGATTCTTGGGATTTTGGGGGGAAGCTAAAACCTTCAATATGGAAAGAAGGACTGATGTTTGTGACTATAGATGTCAAGGAACTTTTTTTTCAGTTATTCCTAGGTCTGAAGGAGTTCAATATTTTTGTGAAACTTTGGAGAAATTTTCTTCCCTCCCCATGGATTCTTTGGCCCTTTTGGTGGATCTTATGGAATTGGTCTTGGAAATTAACTACATCCATTTTCAGGGTGAGTTCTACCAGCAGATTACAGGAGTAGCTATGGGAGTTGCTTGTGCCCCTGTTTACACAAACCTAGTTATGTTAGGATGGGAACTTGAATACATCCTCAATGGTCCGTTTTCCAGATTTCTACATTTATATGCTAGGTTTTTGGATGACATATTTGTGTTATCAGAAGGTGATGAGGGAGACATCACTAGGTTTATGGAATACCTGAATGGATGTAGTAAAATTTTTAAATTCACCTATAACTGGGATAAGAACAGTATTAGTTACCTAGATGTCACCATTACCCAAACCCAGGGAGGTTTTAAGTCCAACATTTTCAGGAAGGACACGTGGTGCAATAGTTATTTACATTACACCAGTTGTCATCCCCATTTTCAGAAGAAGAACCTGGTGAAGAGGCAAGCAATTAGGATTGCAAGAATGACATTAGATAGAATGGACCTTTGGGATGAGTTGGGTAAATTAAAGGACATATTTCTGGGTAGAGGATATCCAGTTAAATAAGTCATGGAGATTATTGATGAAGTGTACCGTGGATAGGGTATCAAATATCCCCCCTTTTGGGAACAGATTCTAGGAAAGTAAGGGAATATGACAAATATGGAAAGGCCTTGGTTTTAGAATACAAGTATCACATAAAACAATTTGTCAAGTTTTGAAAGACAACTGGAATATTTTAAGGCTCTGTTTGAGATAGTCAGGGAAAGACCCATTTTGTCATTTAAAACTGTTAGGAATTTTAAAGAAATTTTGGAAAGTGATACCTTCACACATATAAGAGATGGAAAGGGAACAGTCCCTTGTGGAATGTGCAAGCAGTGTCCATGTATCATTAGGACAGACCATGTAATTTTGGAAAATGGATTGGGGAGTAAAATCCATTTTGTAAATTGTAATTGTAGTTCCAGTCGTCTGGTGTATCTGGCTAAATGTGAGGGGTGTCCAGCATTCTATATTGGTAAGATGGAGAGAATATTAAAGAGCAGAATGTATGAACACATCTACAACATTGGAACCAAAAAAGAGACAAGTGCCTTGGTTAAACATTCCACACTGTGTGGCAATTTTAAAGGGTTTCATTTTGGCATTGTGGAAATGGTGAGGAAGAATCCCAGGAGAGGTGACTGGAAAACAACGCTAGTCAATAAAGAATTAAGAGAGCAGCTTAGATCGAATGCCAATCCCCTTCGCGGTCTTAATGAATACTTGTCTGTAAAACCTATATTGAAAAGTAAAACATCTATTGCGTGACGACTTTTCAATGGGGTAAAGATTTTTTTTAAAAAAGTGTATGTGATTAGCATTTTTATTATAAGTAAATGTAAATATTTTTGAAAACTATAGCTTTTTTGTAATGTGGCAAGCATAGGGTTAAGAATGATGTGTCAAGTATGCAATTAACTGAGTACTATAAAAGGATGTCATTTGGTTCACTATTTCATCTGATGAAGTCTTACTCTTTGAGATGAAAGCGCTCATATGTTGTTTCGCTTTTATTAAAGTTGCGGAACCTAAGTGCAGTGTTTGAACCTCGATTGTTTTCTTATTTCTTTTGCAGTGTCTTCCTTCTAGACCTACATATTTACACAAAAGCTTCTTAGATTAGCATATTATGTTACTTGTTTCACTTTCGTCTTTTGGTATTCTGATAAAAAAGAGGAGATACGAAGTTGCTTAAGAACAGCCCTAATAATGTATTCAGGTACAAAGGTATTTTGTGCTACTTGTTTAGATTGTATGCATAAAAGTGATGCTTTCTTTTCTGTTAAAGGTTATAAACTAGATTATTTATCAGATGAAGTCTGATGACAATTACTAACATTATGATTCCCTTGAATGTCATAGCTAGAGTTTACATATCTATACATTTGCAGTGGATATGAGATACTTTTCAGTTATTATGCGGGTTTGATATTACATAAACACAGTGGTGGATATACATGCTTCTCAGCTATTCAGGCTTTCACTAAAGTATCTAGGTTTTTTTCCTCATGTTTTTAGTCTGTCCCTCATGGAATGTGTGGTTTTCTGAGAGATTTTTGAGATTTGGGTTACCTGGATGGTGGCAGGTGTTTGGGTTTCAGGCTTTGCCTCACAAAGAACTCATGCTGGTATGGGGCATATTGATTTATTTGCTTTCTTGGATTGTGGGAGCAGTATTTGGGAAATTGTCCCCTGATTATTTTTAGGTTTTATTCAGTTTTTTTGTATTTGGAGGTTGAGAGGTATGTGCATACAGTTCTTCTTTTCTAGTGGGCCATAATAGGGATAAAATAAACATATGAAGAGGGAGATAGTTCTTTCATATTTTTCATATCAGTAGTATATAATATTGATACATGGTAACAGCCTAGTTATAATCTAACTGCCCACTTTAGTAATAGCAGTAACCATAACCCAAATGCTACCCCTTCCCCATACCATAAACTTACACCTTAAGGTCATTAAAACCTTCCTGTAACACTGCCACTTTTCACACAAATTTGAGGCTACTGTTACAGGAGGGGAGTTAGTTTTCATATCGGGAGAGGAAATAGTTTTCTTTTCTCAATTTATTGTTTTCATGTTTTTGTTGGTTTGTTTGTTTTGGTATTATTGTTTTCATTTTTTGTTTGTTTTTTTTTTCAGTACTGTGTATGATTGAATTTATTTTGTAGGTGTTTTACATTCGACATCAGGTCAAATCGGTCATACACAATACACATATATATATTTATATATATATATATATATATATATATATGAGGAAAACAATTTATTTACATATGAGCTTTTATTCAAACAGCTTATTTATTAATTTCATTCATTATTTGTGATTTTTTTCTACACAAAGGATTATTGAATTATTCTATGATAATGCAATGATAATGAAAGGCTCTTTTGAAACTGATTTTCCTTGATGAAATTTTACATATTTTATTATCCTCTAATCTACTATTACATAACACTTATGATAATTTAACTATTTATTTATTTTATATTTGTTGACCGGGTTTGTCCGACTGAGCTGAAGAGCCCTTTTTCAGCGGAGGCCCGGGGAGAAAAGCTCCAACATATTATACAATTTTCATTATAAATTAGCATTAAACCGCAATGTTAAAGGGTTATTACAAGGCATTAAATAGCAATACAATGTTATACAGTGTCAATAATCAGGAGTATAGCAAAACTATTTCAAGATGTATAAAAAGAAATATTCCATTAAGACTAATATAGTTTTTGGGGTAAGTGGTTACATAACCCAGTTTTATCATAATGTAGTTGCATGAAGGCAATACAATTACAACAGAATGTTTCTCTGAGGTGATTTTCTTAATAGATTTTAGAAGACAGTAGAAAGAGTAGTCAAGGAAGATTAGAGAGAGCTAGTAAGAAGAGTGAGTTAAGGGCAGAAAGTAGATTAAGGTATGAGAAGTAGGGGATGTTTAAGGAGGGAGAGAGTGCAGTGGCAGGACCAGTGACTTTTAAAGTGCTCTTTGGTGGCTGTCGTAAATTGTTTAGGATGTGTAAGGGTCCTGATTTCTAGTGGGAGCCTATTCCAGGCAATAGTGGGGTGATAGATGTACATGTTAAGTCCAAAGTTAGACTTGGGTTTGTAGATTTGTAGTAGGTTTTGGTTAGAGCTTCAGAGAGGTCTGGAGGGAGAATAACCGGGGATAGTGCTGGGAAGTAGGAAGGCTGGTATAAGATAGAATGGATGATCTGGAGCTGAGAGAGAAGAAGCTGGTGGGGTAATTCAAGCCAGTTTAGATGTTTTAGAGAGAGACAGTGATGGGATTTGTAGGTTTGTTGGGCAGCAAATCTAGCTACCTTGTTGTAGGTAGATTTGAGTTTGGTCAGGAGTGCTGAGTTAAGTTTTGTGAGAATTTGAGAATTGTACATTAGACTGGGTAGAAGGTAGGTAAGAGAGAGAGTAATCTTGGCTTCAGAGGTAAGGAATTTCTTATTACAGTAAAGGAGCCCTAGTTTTGAATGAGTCTTTTTGATATAGTTATTAGCATGCAAGTCAAATTTAAGCTGATCATCGACGGTTACACCTAAGAGCTGAGTGCTGGATTCTACCTGGATGGGAGTGTTATTAAGGGACTGTATGGAGAAGGAGGGTTTAATATTGTTGAATTTTTAGGTAGGAAGAGTAACAGCTTTGTTTTTTTAGGGTTAAGGATGAGCTGGTTGTTGGAGAGCCATGTTTCAACTAAGTTAAAAGATGCCTGAGTAGCTGAGAAGAGCTTAGAGGGAGAGTTGGCTGGGGTGATGACTGTAGAGTCATCTGCGTATTGCACTAAAGATGACTGAGGACAGGAGGTATATAATGGATTAGTAAAGATATTAAAAAGTAAAGGCCCTAGGATAGAACCTTGAGGTACACCCATTTTTACAAGGAAAGGAGGGGAGAGTGCAGAGTGCCATCTCACTGATTGAGATCTAGCAGTGAGGTAGCTGGGGAACCATGCAACAGCATCAGAGGAGAAGTTGAGGTTATGCAGTTTGTGCAGCAGAAGAGAGTGTGAGACAGTGTTGAAATCTTTTGAGAGGTCCAAGAATAGGCAAGAAATAAGTTCATGGTCATCCATGGCTATAGAGACAGTGCTGAGAAAGGATAATAGAGCTGTAGTGGCGCTATGTTTGGGTCTGAAGCCATGTTGAGTGGGTGCAAGCAGATTTTCCTGTATTAGATACTGTATAACTTGTTTATGAATACATTTTTGTAGTACTTTAGAGAGAGGGGAGAGGCTAGCGATAGGTCTAAAGTTGGAGATATCAGAGGATTTACCTCCTTCATCAGAACAGTTAATAATGGATACTGAAACCATTTATATATATACCTGAGTCTCCGTACATAAACGAACGATGTCTATCGACGAAAGCGCTTGACCTGTTTTGTGGATTATCACTACACAGTGGATTATTGATCTGCTTTTGTGGATAAAATTTGCACAGTCAACTATTTTATGTGGATCGAATAAAAGTGTTTTTTAACTTGTGGTCGTAGGTTATTGGCTCAAGGAGTGATTCGTTGAACGTTATTTGTGGTGGTTTCCGCTCTTTTACACACCTCTCAGTGTTAGAATGTAGCATTGTTTCCAGATGGAAGGGACTTTAGATTCAGAGATAGAGAGATTAATTAGGATAGATACAGGGAGAACAAGAGAGTCAGCTGGTAGTAGAAGAAAAGTGGAAGGAATATTGTCAGCTGATGCTGAGCATGGTTTTAGTGTAGAGAGCAATTGCACTTTATTTTGCTTTTGCCTCTTCTTAAAAGTACTCAGTTGAATTTATTCTGCTGCAGTGTCTGTGCAGTTAGAACTTGCCTGATTGAAGACTACAGGAACAGGGCTTTTTTACTGGTTAAGTGGGTAATTTGTTTAAATCAGTTTGCTTGTTTTCTATTGTTATAGAAAAAAATTGCACTTTATTCATCTGCTTTTACTGTATTTGTGTTTCTTCCTACTTTATTGCATTTATTCTCCTGCATTTCTTACTGCTTGTTAGTAACCTGATTAAATTGTAACTGTTATTCTAAACCTTTGGTTGAATCACTTGGGATTCAGACCAGTTGTTTTACATTAAGAAGGTTTGCGGTCTGCACTGTTGTGGGAGGACAGGTAGCTTACATCCTTCTAAGTTGGGAGTTGCTGATTGAAGGCTTAGTGTTTGTTAATCTAAAAGTGTGTGTATTAGTTCTGGTTTAAGCACTTGGGCTTCGGGCTAGTTATTTTATATTAAGAAGGTGTGGTCTGCACTCTTGTAGAAGGAGAGGGTAGATTCTGCTCTTCTGAGCTGGGGGTTCTGGTTAAAGGCTTATTGTGCCTGCTTATTTGAACTGTTTCTTTCTGAAATTGGTATGCCTTCTTTGCTGTAGCATAGACTGAATTCAGACCTGCTGAATCTAGCTTTGTTTGTATAATTTGAACACTAATCCAGACCATCTTTTTTGGAGAAGGTTCCCCTGCACCCTAGTGACAGGAGTGTGCAGTTAGAACTCGTCTGATCAAAGACTGCTGGTTTTCAGCTTTTTATTGGTTAATTGGTTAATTTATTAAATAAATTAATGACACAATATAGAACATTAAGCATTGAAAATGCATACCTCAATGAATGTTTAACAAAGGAAATAGTTCCTAAGGGGCTTAGGGTATACAAGTACCCAAATAATGTAGAAACTGGCTCCTTGTTTCATGAATGTTTGTTAAAGGTATTTAATAAATGCGGACTAGAGATTGTTCAGCTAATAATAGAGGAAAATTAAAGAAGACAAGATACACTGGGGAGAGACATTCATGAATTAGATACAAGTATTAAGAATGATTTAGTTTTTAGTATTTTAGAGGAAAAAGAGAAATATTTTAAAGTTAGAAAAGATATTGATGCACATTGTGAGATCACTATAAAACGTAAGATGGGGAAACTTCATAGAGATATTCAGGAATACAATAGTAAGACTAGTTACCCAAACCCATTAGGTGGTAATAGAAGGAAATATAATGAAATACCTTATCAACAGAACAACAGAAGAAGGGATAAGGAAGAAGAGTGGAGGGGGGTAGACAGATATGATGCTGAATTCCCACCCTTGGAGTATGAGGGAGAGAGAGCTCAACCCCCTCAGTATAGGAGAGAAAATTTTCAGATAAGAGGAGGGAGAAGGGGGAGGGGAAGATACTAAAATGTACCCCCACCCCAAGTGAGATTCTGAATGACTCATCAGGTATTATAACAGAAAATGACAAAAGTACATACAATGGTTTCTCTATTTATAACTTTAGTGAAATTATATTGACTAAAGAACATTTTAACTTACTGAGTAAGGGTCTTAAATACATCCCAACTAAAAAAGGAGAGGTAACAGGAACAATTCTCGATGTTAAATTATTTATTAGGAAGGTCAATTTAGCTATTTTAGCTTCAAGAGCTGGGTTCCAAGGAAATAACCAAGAAGGGATAAGGTTAGTTAGGAGTTCTTTATATAACCCACCCTTAATGCCTCAATTAAAGAATCTAGAAAATGTGATTGAAAAAGAAATTCGAAGAACTATGACAGGGAATAAGTTTAATGACAAAAATAACTTAAAGGAAAAAGAAATTGAAGTATTGGATGAACTAATCAATAGTAAGGGTGTGAGAATAATGAAACCGGATAAGGGAGGGGGAATAGTGATTATGGACAAAATTATATATGAGGCCAAAATGAATTCTATATTAAGAGATGAAGGTAAATATAAGGTAGTGTCCAAGAATGAAATAGAAATAGCATATAAGAAAATTGATTTAATGCTACAGGACGTGTTAATAGAGAAAGTAATTGACATGAAAACCTTCAGATATTTTGAAATTCAGAAGCCCAGGGTAGCCACAATCTTTGGTATTCCCAAAGTTCATAAAAATCAAGAAGACCCCCCCCCCTAAGACCCATAGTTACTGCAGAAGGGGCCAAGACAGTACCCTTAGCAAAATTTGTAGATGAAAAAGCTAAACATATTTGGGTCAACAATAAGATTATATTAAAGGACTCCTGGGATTTTATAAGAGAGCTTACACCCGAAGTTTATAAAGATGATTTATTGTTTATCACTATCGACATTATTGATCTTTTTTCGTGTATTCCCTACAAAGAAGGGATGGATTATTTTGAACGTGTTATTTTTTTAGATCAAAAAATGACCCATGAAGAAAAAATAGCCACAGTTGCTCTCATGGACACAATTCTAAAATATAATTTCCTAATTTTTGATGGTGAATACTATCAACAGATTAAAAGGGTGTCCATGGGAGCAGCTTGTGCTCCGACTTATGCAAATATAGTCCTGTCACAATGGGAAGATTAGTTCATAATGAATTCCAGTTTTAAAAAGTACTGGACATTATACCATAGATTCCTGGATAACATCGTAATTTTTTGGACTGGAGGAAAACAAAAGTTTTTGGAATTTTTTGAATATATTAGTATGACAACAAGTTTCCTAAAATTTACATATGTCATGAATGAAAATACTCTAAATTATTTGGATGTTGAGGTCCTTAAAGTGGACCACAATTTTGAAACTAGGGTGTTTAGAAAAACAACATTTTGTAATTCCTACCTACACTACGACAGTTCCCATCCCCCTCACTGCAAGAAAAACATAGTCAAGGGACAATTTGTGAGGGGGTCGAGGATGACAAGTAGAGACACAGATTTTAAACAAGAATGTGATAAGCTGGAAACAATGTTTCTAGAAAGAGGTTATCCTACAACATTTGTTTATGATATTAGGAGGGAGGTAGAAGTAGGTAGGAAAGACAGATTTCAACCTATAAAGGGAGTCATGGAAAGTAATTTTAAGGAAGAGAATAAGAATGGACCCAATAAGAATGAAGAAATATTACAAAAAAGACAAATTATAGAATTTAACTCTACTAATAAAAACATGAAAGATATTATACGTAAGGAATGGGACAAATTCCTTTCCTTCACGGACATGGAGGAGATAAAATGTATGGTACCACAAGTTATTTATAGAAACCCACCATGTATACGTAATATGATGGAAAGAAATGTTCTAGAAAAGAGAGGGACCAGTTTGAGAAAGAAGGGCACTTTTAAATGTGGACGGTGCCAACAATGTCCACATATTATGAATAAGGGAGAGGTATACATTGAAAGTAGGAAAATGAAAATAAGAAGTGAAGAGTATTACAATTGTGATACCCAAGGAGTTGTATACCTGGTAATTTGCCAGAAATGCTGTTCATTTTATGTTGGCAAAACCAAAAGGTCGCTGAAAAAACGAATCTATGAGCACATGCATGATATTAGTAGAGCAAAAGAGGCAAATGCATTATACAAACACCTGAAAGAATGTAAAGAAGCTAAATATTTATGGTTAGTATTGGAACAAGTTAAGCGTGATATCAGAGGTGGTCCATGGGAAGACATTTTAGAAAATAAGGAACTATGGTGGCAGGTTAGAATGGATGCAAGTAGGAAGCCTGGCCTGAATGAAATGATTACTATAAGACCATTATTAAAAATAAGAGCTAATAAAATATGAAAATATAGGAGAAATGTTGTATTACTGTCTCATTAAACAGTGGTCTATAACATATGTATTATACATATCAAATATTTTTAATAATGGTATATTTTTTAATTGTTAATATTTATGTGTTACTTAATATTGTTAATCTATGTATAAATTAATATTTATTTAAAACATATAATATATAATATATATAAATTTTTCATGTGTTTATTATTTAATTAAATTATATCATATTTAGAAATGTTTTAAAAGTTATTTAAGAAATTAGAAGGTAATTTATGGGATGTATTTGCAGGCTTTGCACACTAGAGGGAGTTACATAAACATTAATAAGTGAAAGATTTTTAATGAATGTGGTTTTTAATATACATTGAATTCATAGAATTTTTTAATAAATCATTCTTTTTCCCCATGTTAACATAAGTTAGGATTGAGGTTTATGCATTATTAAATGGTTGAAATGCAATTAATTTAAAGGAATAATAGGAGAGTGTCAGAAACACAAACATAATGGTGTTAGTTTATTCTTATGAATATGTAATAGTGTCACTGAATATTAACAAGGAACAGACCATAGGGATTGGTGTATTTGAATTTTATTTTAATGGTTTGATTGGTTTATTGTACAATGAACCCTGTATTTAAGTCATTGTGAATGTTTATATCATTGTCTGATGAAGTCCTGGTGGAGAGGGACGAAAACGCGATTTGTTTGCTGTCTGTGAAGTGCGTTAATAAACTGAACTGTTTTTCATGAAGATTTAGTTGTTTCGCGACTTTTGTGGCTCTTTGGAATATTATTGGTTTAATTTGGAGCTACAGCCAGCCTTTGCTGAGTTTAATTGGTTAATTTGTTTAAATCAGTTTGCTCACTTGCTACTGTTATATTAAAAAAAAAAAAATATATATATATATATATATATATATATATATATATACACACACACACACACACACACACACACACACACACACGCGCACACTTTATGCATCACCAGTTAGCTAGGGTTAAACTATTCCCGGCGCCATAAAGTCTGCTCTTCAAATTTTTCCTTAGAACTAGCCAGTTTTTTTTAGCTTTAGCACTCAAATCTGTTACTTTGAGCTTGGCACTTGTTCAGATCTCGTTGTAAGCACTAAATAAGCTACAAATTACTCAGCGCTCAACTGTTCACACCTATCTAGAGGAAAACAGTTTTTAGTACTTAATAAATAAGTACATATCCAGACATGTCTAAAGGTCAGCTCCCGGTGTTTTCTCCTGTCTACCTGATGAATCTGGGCATCTTGGGGCAATGCAGTAATTGCCTCATGTACACAGACAACCATCTCCTCCTACCACCCAACATTGCAACCTGTGAGAGCTGCACTTATAGCCAAACTGGAAGCAAAGCTCTCTTCACCCAAGATTGGACTAGATAGTCAAGAGGAGAAGGTAAACACTTGCACCACACCACACTCATCACATAGTCCCTCAAAACCTACACCACCAAAACACACACATAGAAACACAAAACACACACCTACATTCATGGAGGCTCTTAATAAAAACCTGCCCAAGCATCAGGGACCTCCAAAGCAGAAACACAAGCAAACTCCACCCCCCAACACAACCCAAATGACACATAGCCCACAAACTCAGTGTGCCACTCAACCACAGCCCATATGGCATAACAACGTACCCAACACTCTAGTCATAGGTGACTCTGTATTCAGGTACACTGATGTTCCACTCTAAACAAGGAGAAAGTTACTATCAGCTGCTAGTCAGGTGCCAGGATCTGCCACATAATGCATGCACTCAGGTCACTCCACAACAAGTACAAATATGACTCTGTCATTGTCCATGTTGGTGTGAATGACCTGAGATGTACCTCCCTGGACTACATGAAAAGAGACATGAAGGAGCTGTCCGATCTTGTAGCCCAGGCAGGTATGACCTTAGCAGAACACAAACCCACGCACGTTAAAGCTTGCACGGCCCAAAGCAATACCAGGAAACGAACAAAGGCCAGCAAGTCGGTTCCAAAAGCTTTATTAGCAATAAAGTAGGTGCAAAAATAACACCATAGTACCTCCTATAGTACAACAGCTTATATTTCAAAACCTCAAACTAGTTTCGGTAAGAAACCTTCATCAGTGAGGAAAAGTAAAGAAAACACATGCACCAATGGAAAAACTCCATATATATACACAGCAATAGCCAATAACAATTGAGTTTCACTTAACATATACAATTAGTATTTGCAATATGCAGCATATAAAACATTATTCAATTGTATAGTGGATTACACTTCCCAATAAATTCAGTATCCTGAATGGAATGTTAATAAATATTCAAAGCATAAATTTGCAATAAAGATATATAGAATATATATATCTAGATACATGGCCATATAAATAAGAACCTGAAATACTGTATATTTATTTGTATATAGACTCCTATAGATGGTCATTCAATCCTGGTGGAAATAACGCCCCTAGATGTATTATCCAGTATTTTTCTTTGTGGCTAAGAATACTCTGCCACCCCAATTGATTATGTCTATTCCCCTGAATCTTATCAATAACCGTAAACATAAATTTGGCAGATTTATGTTTCATGGAATGTTGGTATAGAGCATTACTAACTTTCTGGTTACGAATATCACTACGATGTTCACCTATTCTAATCCTTAGGGAACGTGAAGTTTTACCTACATAAAAAGCATGACAATGGCATGTAGCCAAATAAATCACCCAACTAGATGAACAATTCGCAAAGATACGGGTGTCAAATATCTTGCTAGTATTGACACTTGAAAATTGTTTAAGTTTGTTAACATTTCCACAAGAGGAGCAATGACCACAGGGAAACGTTCCCAATAGTTCATCTCCTGAAATGGTCAATTGCCTATAAGTGGCACCCCCACTGTCCCGATGTTTATAATGGGAAAATAATGTGCCTAAAGTTTTGCCCCTCCTGTAGGAAATGGAACATTGTTTAGTCAATATATGACGGAAATAGTCATTTGCCAATAATATATTCCAATTATTGTTCAGTATGTTTCTAACTAGTTGGTGATTTTTCCCAAAAGTGGTAATGAATCTAATGGTTTCATCTGTTGTGACATCCTTGTTTTTGTATCGTAATAAATCACGTCTGTCTTGTTGATCTGTCCACACCCTTGCTCTAGATATATTCATGTTTGAATAACCTCTATCCAAAAATCTCTTATTCAGATCCTGTTTAGCCTCCTCATAATCCATCAGGGAAGAGTTGATGCGTTTAATGCGTAAATATTGTGATTTAGGAATGTTGCGGATGGTGTGACGTGGGTGCATGCTGGAAGAGTGGAGTAAGGTGTTGAATTGTGGATATTTCCTATGTATTTTGGTGTTTAGAGTACTGTCTTCATTACGATATATCGTAACATCCAAGAAGTCAATGACTGACTTGTGATATGTTATAGAAAATTCAATACCCCAAATATTATTGTTCAAATGTTCAACAAATTCCAGCAAATATTCTGCATCCGCACGCCACACCATCCAACAATCATCCAGGTAACGCCTCCAAATGTCCATCTCAACCAAATAGATGTTATGTAGGGGATCGTAAATAAGACATTCTTCCAAATAAGCCATAAATAGGTCGGCATATATTGGGGCAAAGGAGGCTCCCATGGCTGTACCTCTCAATTGCCAATAACAATCACCCTGAAAGAAAAAAACATTCTTGTTGAGGACATGCTCCGACATACATACTAATAAGGTGTTAAATCCTGGTGGATAGAGTTCAGCTTTTTTAAGCCAATAGTCTAAAGCTTGCAAACCAGCCCAGTGTGGGATACTAGTGTACAAGGATTTCACATCTAAAGTACACATAAGCCAATCTGGATCGAGTTGGGTATCAGCAATGATGTTAAGAAATTCAGTTGTATCCTGTATACGGGCTCTGACCATGGGCAACAATGGCTTCAGGTATTGCGTTAAAAATACAGATAGAGGTTCTGTAAGAGATCCATGACCTGACACAATGGGTCTACCTGGGGGATGAGTAATGGATTTGTGAATTTTGGGTAACAGATATAAAATCTGTTTCTGGGGGTCACTAACTTGAAGATGTTGGACCGTCTTTTGTTTAATAATACCTTCCTGTAAGGCCTCATTCAGAAACTGATCAATATCCTGTTTAAATCGAAGAGTGGGATCCATCCCCATGTGCATGTAGCAGTTGGTATCTGACAATTGTTTAAGTCCTTCCTGTACATAATAATCAGTATTGAGAACCACTACTGCTCCCCCTTTATCAGCTTGAAGGATAACGATTTTATGGTTCTGTCTTAATTCAGAAAGTGCTTGTCTCTCCATAGAGGTCATGTTATCCTGGGCTATATTGGTATCAAACTGGGGAAAATGTAGGTCCTTCAGTACTGCTTGTTGGAAGATCCCTACATGTTTATTCATGGGGGGTTGAAATGTTGATTTTCTAAAAATAAAGTCAGCAGATCTTTGAGTAGAAGAATGATCTTGATCAGAGAAAAAGATTTTTAAATTAAGTTTTCTACAAAATTCTATCACATCAACAGAAACTGAATAATGGTCAGAGAAAAAACTAGGGACAAAACCCATTCCTTTATTGAGAATACAATGTTGATCTTGTGTGAGCACATGGTCCGACAGATTTAAAACATTATCAAAAGATTCAACTATTGGTTCAACAGTGCCTGAACTAGTCCTGTCATAGAATCTGTGTTGATTTCTATTCTTGTGTTTCCTCCCCCCTCGGGATTGCCTACCATACCTAAAGGGAACTTAAGTTGTGTTTTCTTTTTAAGTGGTGAATGAACCATAATACCCCCATCGCTGTCAGTATAAGATGACTCCTCCTCTGATGTACTGGTGTAACTCAGGTCACTTTGTTTTCAAAATCGACCTTGGTCTTTTCTTGGACCTTCCTCTATTCACATTTGATCCCAAATCTTTGAATCGCACAGTCCTTTGAACCTGAAAGGGCTGACCCCTCTCATAGTCATTCATGTCTCTGGTAAATTTTTTAAGCTTTCTTTCTTTAACCATATTATCATAAGAGGTCAATTCCTTGGACAGCCGATCAATACAAGCAGAATATTTAGAGCTAGATTTATATTTTTGGCATTCCGTACTTAGATATTTGACCTCTGTTAGCAAAAGATCCACTGTTCTCTCATAATAGTCAGATAAAATTTTGACAAATGCCATAGATCCCTTCCTTAATGCTTCATCCCATTCTTCTGTCAGCCTCTGTTCAGATCTGCCAACAAGAGGACGAAGCTTAATACGGAGACCTCTTGGTGCCAAATTTTTATATAAATAAGCTTTGAACAGTCTTAAGTGCCAAATATTGGCTCTTAGACCCTTGAGGCCTTTTTCCAGGTTACGGAATGCCAAATCACAACTCCCCTCACTACTGGGGTTGCTCATACTCTGGTTGTTGCTTGGGGTATCCTCCAAACCAAATATGGCTATATCCTCCCTATCAGCACACAACCCATGGAGTATCTGATCTAAGTCCATCCTAAAAAACAATAGTATTGAATGGCTGTTCAAGGGAGGGACCCTAGATAAAAAATCAGATATATCCAGGGATCAAAAATGAGTACGGAAAGTAAAATACAGACCAAGGTCATTAATCATGTGATGAAATCATGAAAAATTGTTTGAGGACATCTAAATGGAATATATACCAGACACCAAGGGTATGCAGTCAATGAACACTTATTAATAAATATAATAATAGTACATATGAAATATCATCCTGTTCAAGTGGTAAAAAATGAACACATATAGGTATCTAAACATATAATGAAATAGTCTGTATGACAACACAAAAATGAAAATGCAGTCACTTTTCCAATAAATATGGCAAAAAATGAGGGTATAATTTCAATACAATAGTAAAGTGAAATAGCCAAGATCCCATCATAGAATGGCCCCCTTATAAATATATCAACAATTGGTTGTAGCTGATATACAACTATTGTAAAGCAGGGTAGTTGGCTTAAATGTAAGTATACCCAAAATGGTAAAAAGGCGGGACATTAACACAAAGAACACAGGTCCCATTAAATTCAATATATATTTATATTAAATCCCTGTGCAGCTGTTAATAAGGGACACATGATATCAAGGAACAAAAAGAATGTTACTTGACAATATATCAGGCTTAGTAATATATATATATATTGTTCTAGAAAATCAAGTCAACCTAAAACAAGTCTTTATAACAACACAAAAATCAGAATGCAATCACTTTTCCATTATGCATAGCAAAACTAAGGATATAATTTCAATACAATAACAAAATAAAGTGGCCAAGATCCCATTATTAAATGACCATCTATAGGAGTCTATATACAAATAAATATACAGTATTTCAGGTTCTTATTTATATGGCCATGTATTGAGATATATATATTCTATATATCTTTATTGCAAATTCATGCTTTGAATATTTATTAGCATTCCATTCAGGATACTGAATTTATTGGGAAGTGTAATCCACTATACAATTGAATAATGTTTTATATATATTGAATTTAATGGGACCTGTGTTCTTTGTGTTAATGTCCCGCCTTTTTACCATTTTGGGTATACTTACATTTAAGCCAACTACCCTGCTTTACAATAGTTGTATATCAGCTACAACCAATTGTTGATATATTTATAAGGGGGCCATTCTATGATGGGATCTTGGCTATTTCACTTTACTATTGTATTGAAATTATACCCTCATTTTTTGCCATATTTAATGGAAAAGTGACTGCATTTTCATTTTTGTGTTGTCATACAGACTATTTCGTTATATGTTTAGATACCTATATGTGTTCATTTTTTACCACTTGAACAGGATGATATTTCATATGTACTATTATTATATTTATTAATAAGTGTTCATTGACTGCATACCCTTGGTGTCTGGTATATATTCCATTTGGATGTCCTCAAACAATTTTTCATGATTTCATCACATGATTAATGACCTTGGTCTGTATTTTACTTTCCATAATCATTTTTGATCCCTGGATATATCTGATTTTTTATCTAGGGTCCCTCCCTTGAACAGCCATTCAATACTATTGTTTTTTAGGATGGACTTAGATCAGATACTCCATGGGTTGTGTGCTGATAGGGAGGATATAGCCATATTTGGTTTGGAGGATACCCCAAGCAACATCCAGAGTATGAGCAACCCCAGTAGTGAGGGGAGTTGTGATTTGGCATTCCGTAACCTGGAAAAAGGCCTCAAGAGCCTAAGAGCCAATATTTGGCACTTAAGACTGTTCAAAGCTTATTTATATAAAAATTTGGCACCAAGAGGTCTCCGTATTAAGCTTCGTCCTCTTGTTGGCAGATCTGAACAGAGGCTGACAGAAGAATGGGATGAAGCATTAAGGAAGGGATCTATGGCATTTGTCAAAATTTTATCTGACTATTATGAGAGAACAGTGGATCTTTTGCTAACAGAGGTCAAAGATCTAAGTACGGAATGCCAAAAATATAAATCTAGCTCTAAATAGTCTGCTTGTATTGATCGGCTGTCCAAGGAATTGACCTCTTATGATAATATGGTTAAAGAAAGAAAGCTTAAAAAATTTACCAGAGACATGAATGACTATGAGAGGGGTCAGCCCTTTCAGGTTCAAAGAACTGTGCGATTCAAAGATTTGGGATCAAATGTGAATAGAGGAAGGTCCAAGAAAAGACCAAGGTTGATTTTAAAACAAAGTGACCTGAGTTACACCAGTACATCAGGGGAGGAGTCATCTTATACTGACAGCGATGGGGGTATTATGGTTCATTCACCACTTAAAAAGAAAACACAACCTAAGTTCCCTTTAGGTATGGTAGGCAATCCCGAGGGGGGAGGAAACACAAGAATAGAAATCAACACAGATTATATGACAGGACTAGTTCAGGCACTGTTGAACCAATAGTTGAATCTTTTGATAATGTTTTAAATCTGTCGGACCATGTGCTCACACAAGATCAACATTGTATTCTCAATAAAGGAATGGGTTTTGTCCCTAGTTTTCTCTCTGACCATTATTCAGTTTCTGTTGATGTGATAGAATTTTGTAGAAAACTTAATTTAAAAATCTTTTTCTCTGATCAAGATCATTCTTCTACTCAAAGATCTGCTGACTTTATTTTTAGAAAATCAACATTTCAACCCCCCCCCATGAATAAACATGTAGGGATCTTCCAACAAGCAGTACTGAAGGACCTACATTTTCCCCAGTTTGATACCAATATAGCCCAGGATAACATGACCTCTATGGAGAGACAAGCACTTTCTGAATTAAGACAGAACCATAAAATCGTTATCCTTCAAGCTGATAAAGGGGGAGCAGTAGTGGTTCTCAATACTGATTATTATGTACAGGAAGGACTTAAACAATTGTCAGATACCAACTGCTGCATGCACATGGGGATGGATCCCACTCTTCGATTTAAACAGGATATTGATCAGTTTCTGAATGAGGCCTTACAGGAAGGTATTATTAAACAAAAGACGGTCCAACATCTTCAAGTTAGTGACCCCCAGAAACAGATTTTATATCTGTTACCCAAAATTCACAAATCCATTACTCATCCCCCAGGTAGACCCATTGTGTCAGGTCATGGATCTCTTACAGAACCTCTATCTGTATTTTTAACGCAATACCTGAAGCCATTGTTGCCCATGGTCAGAGCCCGTATACAGGATACAACTGAATTTCTTAACATCATTGCTGATACCCAACTCGATCCAGATTGGCTTATGTGTACTTTAGATGTGAAATCCTTGTACACTAGTATCCCACACTGGACTGGTTTGCAAGCTTTAGACTATTGGCTTAAAAAAGCTGAACTCTATCCACCAGGATTTAACACCTTATTAGTATGTATGTCGGAGCATGTCCTCAACAAGAATGTTTTTTTCTTTCAGGGTGATTGTTATTGGCAATTGAGAGGTACAGCCATGGGAGCCTCCTTTGCCTCAATATATGCCGACTTATTTATGGCTTATTTGGAAGAATGTCTTATTTACGATCCCCTACATAACATCTATTTGGTTGAGATGGACATTTGGAGGCGTTACCTGGATGATTGTTGGATGGTGTGGCGTGCGGATGCAGAATATTTGCTGGAATTTGTTGAACATTTGAACAATAATATTTGGGGTATTGAATTTTCTATAACATATCACAAGTCAATCATTGACTTCTTGGATGTTACGATATATCGTAATGAAGACAATACTCTAAACACCAAAATACATAGGAAATATCCACAATTCAACACATTACTCCACTCTTCCAGCATGCACCCACGTCACACCATCCGCAACATTCCTTAATCACAATATTTACGCATTAAACGCATCAACTCTTCCCTGATGGATTATGAGGAGGCTAAACAGGATCTGAATAAGAGATTTTTGGATAGAGGTTATTCAAACATGGATATATCTAGAGCAAGGGTGTGGACAGATCAACAAGACAGACGTGATTTATTACGATACAAAAACAAGGATGTCACAACAGATGAAACCATTAGATTCATTACCACTTTTGGGAAAAATCACCAACTAGTTAGAAACATACTGAACAATAACTGGAATATATTATTGGCAAATGACTATTTCTGTCATATATTGACTAAACAATGTTCCATTTCCTACAGGAGGGGCAAACCTTTAGGCACATTATTCTCCCATTATAAACATCGGGACAGTGGGGGTGCCACTTATAGGCAATTGACCATTTCAGGAGATGAACTATTGGGAACGTTTCCCTGTGGTCATTGCTCCTCTTGTGGAAATGTTAACAAACTTAAACAATTTTCAAGTGCCAATACTAGCAAGATATTTGACACCCATATCTTTGCGAATTGTTCATCTAGTTGGGTGATTTATTTGGCTACATGCCATTGTCATGCTTTTTATGTAGGTAAAACTTCACGTTCCCTAAGGATTAGAATAGATGAACATCGTAGTGATATTCGTAACCAGAAAGTTAGTAATGCTCTATACCAACATTCCATGAAACATAAATCTGCCAAATTTATGTTTACGGTTATTGATAAGATTCAGGGGAATAGACATAATCAGTTGGGGTGGCAGAGTATTCTTAGCCACAAAGATAAATACTGGATAATACATCTAGGGGTGTTATTTCCACCAGGATTGAATGACCATCTATAGGAGTCTATATACAAATAAATATACAGTATTTCAGGTTCTTATTTATATGGCCATGTATCTAGATATATATATTCTATATATATTTATTGCAAATTTATGCTTTGAATATTTATTAACATTCCATTCAGGATACTGAATTTATTGGGAAGTGTAATCCACTATACAATTGAATAATGTTTTATATGCTGCATATTGCAAATACTAATTGTATATGTTAAGTGAAACTCAATTGTTATTGGCTATTGCTGTGTATATATATGGAGTTTTTCCATTGGTGCATGTGTTTTCTTTACTTTTCCTCACTGATGAAGGTTTCTTACCGAAACTAGTTTGAGGTTTTGAAATATAAGCTGTTGTACTATAGGAGGTACTATGGTGTTATTTTTGCACCTACTTTATTGCTAATAAAGCTTTTGGAACCGACTTGCTGGCCTTTGTTCGTTTCCAGGTATGACCTTAGCCCTGAGAAGCATCCTGCCATCACCCAGAATGATACCACAGTACAAGGACAAAATGATTGATTTCAACAATTGGCTAAGCTTCTGGTGTCATTCTAAGGGGATCCAGTATCTGTCTGCCTGGGATGACATGATCAACAGACCACGATGCTTTGCCAGAGATGCCCTGCACCTGTCGCCTCTGGTATTCCGGATACTGGCTAAGGCTCTTGCCACCACTATAGTGCCTTTTTTAGGCAAGGTTCAAATGGCAAATTCACCACCGTAACAGGTACAAGCAAGCAAAATCTGAGGGTAATGCTACTCAGTGCTAGAAGTCTAAACCTCAAAATGCATTCACTCGAGGAACTCCTTAAAATGGAGAACATCGACATGTGTGCAGTGACAGAGGCCTGGTTCAAGGTTCCAGAGAGCACCCCTGCATTACCAGGCTATAATTCATACCACACCTTTCAGCCACCTAACCTGGACCGAAACACTAAAGGCAGAGACATGTCTATATTTATTAAGGATATCCACACCTCCAGGCTAGTTGCTTAGCATAATGCATCCGAGATTATCCAAGTGCAACTAACTCTGGGCAAGACCGCAATCCAAATTGTAACTTGCTACAGATCCCCCACCATGCCCCAGGATTCCCACTCCTCATTTCTTGATACACTGGAAAATATTAGGGTACAACCCAACAGCCTAATAATGGGCAATTTCAACTACCCCACCATTAACTGGGAAAACTACTCGTACCAACTCTTTTGCTCAACATTTTCTGGAATTCATAAATTCCAACACTTTGGATCAACTTATCCACACCCCCACCAGGGGGCAGCAATATCCTAGACCTGGTCATTACCAACATGGGCAACCAGTGTTCCACATCAGAGGTCAATTCCTTGTTGGTCAGATCCGACCACAAGCTAATCAGCCTAGATATCCACAACCCACCCCCCATTAGGGAAACCACCATAAGAAATTTCTCCAAATCCAACTTCACGCTTTTTAAGACAGAAGTGGCAAACTTCATGACACCCATGCAGATGGACAATAGAGGTACGACTACTGAATCCTACACAAATGCACTTTCTAAGCACTTACATGAGTGCATGGATCATGCTATTCCTAACAGAACCAAGATGTTATCCTCCAAAAAAAGGAAGCCATTCTGGTGGTCCCCTGCCATAAAAAACTTTACAACAGAAGAAAGAAACTGTTGCGAAAAAGAGTAAAATCCCATGATTGGAGGAACTCCCTGGTCAGCCTCAGTAAGAAGTTGAGATCCCTCATAAAATCCTCCAAAGCTAGTTACGAAAACAAAATTGCCATTGATTCTAAAGACAACCACAAAGCATTCTATAACTATGTCAAGAATCTCAATGGCAGCACAATGGCATTAAATATACAGAACCAACTGATATTGCCAACATCCTGGCAGATAGGTTCAGAGCTAACTTTACCCCCTTCTCACCCCCAAAGGGCCCATCTTTATACTGCAAGAATGCAAAGTTCCTGTAATCATGGCTGCACAGGTAAACACCACACTCTCCAAAGCCAAGAACACAGCATCCATGGGACCTGACAACATCCCAGGCTGCGTTCTACATGAACTACAGAATGAACTGGCACCCCACCTAAGCACCATGTTCAATCATAGCCTCACCTCAGGCTTTGTGCCCACTGAATGGTGCACAGCGATGATTATCCTACTCCACAAAGGGGGAGCCACCATGGACCCTGGGAACTACTGCCCCATTAGCCTAACAAGCCTGGCCTGTAAGGCCATGGAACATATCATCATGGAACTTATAAACAAAGACATTGGTAAACCCCAAACTCTGGACCCCACCCAGTTCGGGTTTGTAAAAGGCAGAGCATGTCTCCTAAATCTGATAGACTTGTTTGAAGCAGTCACCAAAGCCGTAGATGAGGGTAAGGTGGTTCACACAGCCTATCTAGATCTCGCCAAGGCTTTTGACACCATCCCCAACTCTGGAATTATATATAAACTCACTAAACTAGGTATAAATCCCTATGTCACATGATGGGTTGCCAACTGCCTCACTGACAGAACCCACACTGTGAAAGTAGCAGACTCCAAATCCGACTTCAGACCAGTGACAAGTGGTGTACCACAGGGTTCAGTCCTGGGACATCTCCTGTCTGGTATCTACTTTTCTGAAGTACAGGCTAACACAGAAGGTCTTTGGCTAACGAAGTTCACAGATGACTGCAAACTAGGAGCCATAATTGAAACTCCTAATGATGTGGACATCCTACAAAAGGGCCTCACTGAGACAGATGCATGGTGTCAAAGCCATGGCCTCAAGCTCAATGCCAAAAAGTGCATTGTCGTCCCCTTTGGTAAAAACTCTGTACCCATGAACTACCACATAGGTGGTAGTCTACTTAACACCGAAAGTGTGATAAGAGACCTTGGGATACAGGTGGACAGTAGTCTCTCCTTTGATAATCACATAACCACAGTAATCAGGAAAGCCTTCTACATGGCACACCTCATCACAAAAGGTTTCTCATCCAGGAAAAAAGAGGTCATTATTCCCCTCTACTTGTCACTCATTAGACCCATTATAGAGTACAGCGCCTCTTTTGGTATGTACCTCACAAGACACCTACAACAACTGGAAAGGCAGCAGAAATACCTCACAAAGAGGATTACTGGCCTCAAACAGATGCCTTACGCAGACCGTCTCAAAAAAATCCAGCTTTACTGCATTGCATATCACCTACTCAGAGGCAATCTCTGCCTAACATACAAAGCTATGTCAAACCCAGAGCTGATGGACATGCTCCATTTAAAGAAATCCCAATCCCTCCAAGCTACATGCTCTAGGGACCTAAACCTTGTCACCACAATAAACATAACATGCTGGAGGGATAGATTCCTGTCCCAGAGCCTTCCCATACTCTGAAACAAACTACCTATCTTTATCAAACAAAGCTCTTCATTAGCACTCTTCAAAAAAAATCTTGACGATTGGATGGGAAATAGAAAATTCACTCCAGGGATTGTCTCTGTGGCTCTGCTCGACAGGGGCACAGGAAAATAATTTTCTTGGGTGGTGAAAGCCAGAGTACCTTTTTGGCTAGGCTTGTATAGGCCCTAGGGCTGATAGCCTACAACCTACCTATGACCTATGAACCTATGAGTAGAGTTGTGATGTAGGTACTAGGTACAGGTTTGAGGGAGAAAGTATTTGAGTAGATAGTATTAGGAGTAGGTTCAGAAAAGTTAGAGATGTTAGTAGTAGAGGAGTCTGGGTTAGGGTTGAGTAGCTTAGATATTGAATCAATAGAATAGGTATTGAAGATAGTGGCAGTTTCTTCAGATGTCTTGTCTGGGCATGGACTGGGGAAGCTAAGATTACCAGGATGTAATATTTGGTTAATAGAGTTCCAGAATGTTTTAGGATTAGATCTTAAGGCTGTGGGGGTGTTATAGAAGTCCTTTTTATCTTCATTTATGTGTTTTTTGACAGATTTCTGAGTTCTTTATATTTTTGCAAGTCTGCAGGGAGCTTTGTTTGTGACCATTGTTTCCATAATTTGTCTCTAGTTATCATAAGGGTACGAGTGGCTTTTGAAAGTCACGGAGATATGTTGGACTTAATTTAGACTTTTTGCAAGGGGTAGCAAGTCAATGTAAGATGCTAAGAAAGGTGGAGTTGAAAGCTAGGACTGCTTCTTCTATTTGGAGTTGGGTAAGGAATTTCCAGTTTACTTTAAGAGGAGGGCATTAAAGGTTTCTGGATGGAAGTTAGAGAGTTTGCAACAAGTAATAAATCTAGGAGGTCTTGAGAACTAGGGAGTGAACCTAAGCACTTTTATCGGGGAGTGATCACTCAAGGTGTTTGGTAGGGTTTCAGGGTTATGATATTTGAAAGGATTAGATACAAGTACCCAGTCAATAAGAGTACTAGATGTGCGAGAGTTGTTTGTATGAGTTGGTTGGGAGATTAGCTGTGTAAAGCCATATAAATTAATATGACTATTACAGTTTGGATTACTGAGAGTTAAACAGTTAATGTTGACACCCCAAGGAGGATAGTTTCATTGGGGATGCGTTGAGAAAAGTATGAAAGAATATTTTCGAATAGAGGAATGTTGTCTCCTGGAGGAATATAAATGGCTGCTACTGTGATAGTGGTGTGGTCACTGATTTTAAGGTTAGCTGTCAGTTGTTCAGCGGGAGAAAAGGATGGGATCAGTTTCATAATACTTGTAAGAGTAAGGTGATTAGAGTACAGGATGGCTACGCCACCCCCTTTTTTGTTTTGGCAATCTATGTGGAGTATATTATAACCAGGGGGGGCAAATGTCTTTATCAGAGGTTTGGGGTTTTAGCCAAGTCTCTGTTAGGGTGATGACATCAGGGGTGTGTATGGCTATCCAGGCATGGATTTCACTAACTTTGTTTAGAATACTACAGGTGTCCGTAGAATAAAATGAAATATGTTTGGAGAGGATGAGTTTATTAAGTAGGGAGAGGTAGAGTTATGGATAGTGGGGTGATGGATGGGCCCAGGATTTGGATGTGTGTAATTAAGTTAGATTGTAGTTATTGTTGCTTGTAAAAGTTAATATTTATAAGTTTAAATGATATTATTAGCATTTGTTTTGGAGCTACATTGGGAAAATTATTTTATTTTCAGTACATAGTCTGTAGAGGTCCAACCAGTTAGGAAAATATAGTTTATGATATTTTTGGGAAGTGTATTAATCTGTTTAGGTTATTAGATAAGGCTAGGTCCATAGTATCCTTAGATATAGTTATAAGGGTTACAATTCACTTTCTGTGAATTGTTGCTATTATTATTATTATTATTATTATTATTATTATTATTATTTTAATTTTGTACTACACTCTGGTTCTGTTGCACATTAGTTGCAATCTTTTTATTTTATTCAACTTACCAATTTTACTTATTGTGCAATTTCACGACTCTAATGTTGACTTTTTCATATTTATTAACAACATATATAATATCATAAAATATGAGCTCTTTGCAAGTATTTTCCATTAGTATAAATGGCATTAACAGTGCCAATAAGTGAAAGTCTTTATTCAAATATCTAAAACATAATAAAGCAGATATTGTTCTCTTGCAGGAGACTTGCCTTTTAGAGAAAGATCTAAATACTCATTAATTGGGAATATGAAGTAATTGAGACTTTATCCTTTAAAAGTAAGATGAGAGTGACTATTATTTTATGGGAAATGACTATAGTTATGCCTAAAATACTTTATTCATACTCAGATTCTAAAAGAATACTTACATACATTAGTTATCTTAAAATGTAATAATTGTTTTTTTTACAGTTATTAATTTATGTTGGTTTCCAGAAATAAGATCTAAAATGGCCAAGGATCACCCAGAAATTATTTTATCCAAGATAAAAAGAGGTATAATTCTTGGATGTTATTTTAATTATATTCTTGATAGAAAAGGTACATGTGCTTTAAAAAACTTAGAATTTCAGCTATGCATAAAGCCTTAAAATGGGTTAATAATCTGGATTGTAAAAATATAATGATTTGTTTCTGAAAATGACTCTCTGTTCTTTACTCATTATTCTTTTGTTTTTGGAACCCAAACAAAGATAGACAGATGTTTTTTCCCCCTGACTTGCAATCTGAGTAAGATAATGTTGAGGTTGTTTCATGTCCTTTAACAGATCATAACAATCTATATTTTAATATTACAGTTTATGCTATAAATCGTTCTTTGATTTCAATAATTCTAGATTATCTAATTGAATGATCTGATTTTAAAGTATAGTACATTAAACAAAGAAATTGACATTTATATAGAAATAAATAATGACAAACCAGTTAATGATATTATTTTATGGGATTATTTTAAGATTCGTATTTTTCAAAAAAATTAAAAATTGGTGTAAATCAAAAATTAGTAAATGGGATGAACAGATTAATTTATTACAGGATACGTTAACACCTGAAACATTAATGGTTCTAAATGGTAATAACGATAGGGTAAAACTTATTAAAGAAACAATGAAAGAATATCAACAAATATTGACCCATAAAATTGAACTAGATGGATAATCTCACTTTTAAATGATATTAACTTTTTATGTCAATTATAACCAATAGATTAAAAATCAATAGATTTACTAGTACATAAGGCTCAAACTGTATTAATTTCAAATAGGAAAACAACTGACAATAGCAAAAGACTAACAACTGTTATTGATTTTACAAACACTAATAAAGCCAAATTATCTGTTTTAAGTCTTAATTTAGAAAAAAAAAACACTTGATTCTGTTAATTGTACTTTTGTGTTAAAATGTTTAGAATATTGTGGTTTTCCTTTGTAATTTATTACTATAATAAAAATATATCTAAATTCTAAAGCATTTCTTAAACCAGGCCCATTTATTTCAACTGATTTTAACATTTTAAAGCGCACAAAAGAAGGATGCCTCCTTTCACCTTTATTATTTGACATAATTACTGAACCTTTTGCAGAATATATTAGATCTAATGATAATATAGAAGGCTTTAAGTCAAGTGATTCTTATCAATTTAAAATACAAATTTTGCTGATGACATTTTGTTAACTACATGTGATATAAATAAGTCCATTCTTGAACATTTTAAATCTACTACTCTGAAGAAATTTCTAAGATGAAATTGAATAATAATACAATTTAAATGCTTTTGATTAGTAAAAATATAACCCCTGATCATAATCATTGTATTTCATCTTTAATTAGGAACCATATTAAATACTCAGGCATATACTTTTTAATAACTTAAGATTTAATTATAAATATAAATTATATTATTATAATTAAAGAGATAAAAAATCTACTTAATAACTGTAATAATCTCTTTTTGTCATTTGAGGATAGATTGTTATTAATAAAAATGATATTATTACCCAAAATATTATATTTGGTTCAGGATATTTCTTTACCTCTTGCATGAACAATAATTAATCAAATAAACAAAGTAATGTTAAACTTCCTTGGGTATCCTTTAAGACCTTAATAAATCACAACAGATCATGAGATAAAAGAAGGATCAGATTCCCAAATATTTTTACTTATACTCAGTACTCAGTTTTGTCAACCTGTTTACAATGGTTAGATGGTTCATATGTTGTACAAAGGAAAATAATGTGTGGATATACATGTGACACAGCAAATTAAAGCCCATTCCTTTATCTTTAGAAATCATAAATAATAAAATGTTGCGGATTATTAAGAATTATTTTGAAAATTATTTTAAAAAATTAACAAAATCAAATTATATTAATCTAATTATAACTACTTTTAAGAAATTCATAAATAAAAATGTGTCTTTCTTTTATTTTCTATAGCTTCTACAAGATGAATTTATGAAAGCAAAAATCTTCATCTGATTTTTGAGTTTTTAAATAGTATTTTTTCTATGTTCCTGGAAGGGTCAAGTATCATTTCAGTTAATGTGATTTTAAATAACTATAACTGATCAGATATTGGGAAATATCAACACACAAATGTGTGATGTTCATTGAAAATAAAAAAAAGATATGATGCCTGCAATGATAAAAGATAATTACCCTAAATTATTAAGAGTATTTTTATTGATTTGAACCTGAAGTAAAACTTCTTCTATCCAAATTGAAAAAACAACAAAATAATTTGACACTAAATTTAGTAATAAATAGTGGTGTTACATCTTTCAATATTATTTATTTGATGTTGAGAATTTTAAATGTAAATATATAATCTTAATTTCACTTAGAGTCACTTCTAGTGTTTTTGGGGAATTTAAGTTTTCTTTACACTATATATATTGTCAAAAATGTATAAAGACAATAAGTATATCTCTTGAAGATGAAAAAGTCTTTAAAAGCTGATTGTTATCACATATTTCTTAGCTGTGAAAAAATGTATTTTATTGAGATGAGTTTAACAGTTTTTAAAAGACTTGTCTGATAGACGTGAAATTTCTGATGCTCTGTTATTAACTAATGCACTGATTCCAGAATGTGCTATGAAAGATCATTTTTCTCTTCTGTGGACATCACTTGCAATTGCATGAAAGATGATTATTATTAATTGGAAATGTGAGTTTGCACCAAATTTTAAAGACTTCATATAGATAAATACTGTTGTATGCCATAAGGAACTTTAAATCATTTCTCTAAGATCTACAACCAAGAATCCAAGGATTAACTATTGCAGAAGTTATTATTATTGTTGGGAAAATACTCCTAAAGTCAACTGTGTCATGATTTTACAAGTGAAGTTCAATATGTGTTTGGTTTTGTGTGTGTGTGTGTGTGTGTGTGTGTGTGTGTGTGTGTGTGTGTGTGTGTGTGTGTGAATATGTATTACTTTTCTTCATTTAATATATATATATATATATATATATATATATATATATATATATATATATATATATATATATATTGTAAATTTTTTTATGTGTTCTGTGCTGAAGAAATAAAAAAAATACATTTCTGGAGTATTTTTTTTTCAATTCTTTTAAAAAATTCCAACAGTCATTCAAGTAAAATGTAGTAGTCTGTACTACATGATTTAACGTATGATCAACATACATTGCCAGAGGTTCTATTTTTGAAAATTTGGCACATACATATTTTTCTAAATAGTAGGTCAATACATTTTTCTGAACCCTGAGAATTCCAAAAAAGCCTATCTTTGGTTTATCAGTCACTAGAAAACTATGCAAGCCCATTTTTATCAGATGTTTTAATATCATGTCCATGTGCTCATCATCTAAACACTTAGATGCCTTTAAAAGTCATAAGATGTTACTTCCCTTTAATGATTTTCATTTGCTAAAAACTGAAACATTTCTGAATCATATTTGCTCTTTTTTTTGATGGCCATCCATCCCTCCCTCCCATTTTGTCTATAAAGCCAGATTTATTCATGCTTATCCATTTCCTCATTGCAGCGTATTTTTTAACTGTTAAATTATAAAAACAATGTTTAGGGGAAGCATTATGTCTTTAGTACACATATTTTCAAAAACTTGAATAGTACTTTGTAAAGATGGGCTCAACAGTCTGCTGTTTTTTTTTTTTTTTGTTTGTTTGTTTTTTTGTTTTTTTGTTTTTGAATGACCCATCATCTTCAAATCATGCAGTAACCATTTCAAGTTTAATTTGTTAGAATACTGATCTTTCTGTAGTATGCCCTAGCTGAAGGCTCCAAAGATGATCTTATCTGTAAAACTTTAATTTGTTCTGCTGTAAAGTCTAAGTTAGTTAAATGATATGCTAGCATCTTCACCATTGTGCATTCCTTCTTTCTTTGTCTCTCCCTCTTCCTTTTTATTAGGAACATCCTTTTCCTGTCTGCAATTGACCTCTTTGGGCTGTCCAAGAGGTTTCTGGCCTGTTTATCCAGGAATTGAATGGTGTGTACCCTTTGAATCAAAACACTGAATCACAAGCCTAAATGAGATCCTTTGGGGTGGAATAGCTGGATCTTCTATCTCTAAAAATGGATCATTATTAACAGTATTTTGCCCTGTTTGTACATTAGGTGATAGTCCTGAATTTGTATTTTTAATTAAATACACATTGTTGCTCTCATAATTTACTTTGTCACAAAGATTTTTTAAATAAAGTCTGATCATGTTTCTTGAACCAATGACACATTAAATCATGTACCTTTTCATGAAACACATTAGTTTCCTCCTTTAAACTGCCCAAACAACTGACATTATGCTTCATTAAAATATATATTAAGTGGAGATGCACTTTGTCAAAGAACTCTATTATATCTTCATAAAGTGAGTTATCCATGGCCATACCATTATGGAATTTTTAAAGGCTCCGCCCCTTAGGAAAGGCTTGGCAAAAATGCTCTCTTAAAAAGAATTGTCTCAGCTTAAATACTTCAGTTTGTATCTTTTCTAAATTATTTAGCTGTTTAGAAATGTCAGGACCCCCTAATGTTTTACTGTTGTTAGCTGCTGAGATTATTCCACTACATAGACAAGATGTTGATGGTTTAGCTAGTGTGGTCCTAAGGTTTCTACCAATTCTTCTGTTGTTAAATGAATTATTGCCAGACATCTTTATTTGTTGTTACAGAAGGTAATTGCCTGAGTTGCACCATAGAATGTTCAGCATCTGCTATGTTTATACTAGGCTGCAATATTCACAGCTGATCAATATTCTTAATAGCAGTATTTAAAACTCTCAGAGCATTGCATAAGTCACCCCAAGAAGAGTGAAGTGACTACTAAGATGTACATAGTTTTGTTTGTTTGTATTAAGTTAACAGGTGACATGGGGGTTCTGGGATTTTTTTTTTTTTTTTTAGGGTTTTCATTAAAACAAAAAGTCTTGTAAAATGTGACATAGGTTTAACTGGAGATGATAAGAAAAACTGTATAAAACCTGACAAACATCAGTGGGTACATGTATCAGAAAACCTGGAAATAGACATTTCATGTATAATAGGTGGGAATAATGACTTCTTATCATAATGGCAACACTTTCCATTGTATCTTGGAATGTGAATGATCTCACAGGTATAGATAAAAGAAAAAATATTAAATTATATCAGAAAATGCAGAGAGCAAGTAGGAATGCTACAGGAGACCCATTTGGAAAGAACTAAACATGGCAGTTTGATTCAGAAAGGATTTCAGAATGGATACTCAGTAGAATATCATGGACAAAGGAAAAGACAAGTACTTGTATTAGTTGCTAGAGGAGCTCCAATACTGATAAAAGAGGAAAAAAGATAATAATGCTAGATTTGGTGTAGTAATGGGCTAGTGGCTAGGGATGAGGATTATGCTGTAATGTATTTATATTCCACCTAAAACTTCTATTATGGAGCTTAATAACATTTTGGGAGAAATAATCAGCTTTCAGCAATGAATATTATACATAGGTAGGGAGTGGAGTTTGATTTGCAACAATGAGGATACATCTGGAGGTCCTAGAACAGAAAATATAACAAAAGAGAGAACAATTCATTTGGTATGGAAGACATGAAATCAGTAGTTGGAATGTGGAAAGAAGTTACGGATTCTTTCCCAAAGTACAATAACTGGGCTAGACTAGATATAAATTATATTTTACAGGAACATCTGCATTTGAGAAGTTTGACACTCATTCAATAACTATTTCAGATCATGTGTCAATAATAACTAAGATAAAAATGCAGTATAATGAAGAAAGCAATTAGACACTGGAGTTTTCTCACATACCTGTTAAAAAGAGATGCATTTAAGGAATGGTAGTGGAAATTATTCGAGAGTTATTAGGGAAGATAGAAAGCGCTCCAGAAGTTATAGCTAGTGATTGGGGTAAAATGAAAGTGGGGGTTAAAGCTCTGGTACTATTAAAAGAAAAATAGATATTGTTAAGAAGTAACAAGAATTATTAGAGGGGATGACAAAAAATAAAGTATTGCATTATAAAGGGAATCTCACAAGACAAGAATAGGTGCAACTGCAAAAGTGCTAAAAAGAAAATAAGGGTAATATGCATGAGTTTAGAAAGACTGCTGTTAAGCAACTGCTTTTGATAATAACTCCAGAATACAAAAACTTTTGGAACAATGACTTAGACAAAGTAAGTAGAAAGGGTTGTTGCCAAACTCTGGAAGTCTATAACAAGAAAAACTAACCACAGATCTTGTGGAGGTATTAGAGATATGTCTGAAATTTTATAAAAATTAGTATAAGGAAGAGAAATGAGAAAATCAAAAAAGCCCAAATGGAAGCATTTATGGAAGACTTAAATATGTCATGGTTAGAGGTAGATGAGACTCAGCAATTAACAAGTAAGATGGGAGGAGATGAGATAAAAATGGTGATGTATAACCAATCTGCAGGAAAGTCTCCAAGAATAGATGGTATTCTGGTGGAAGTTTAGAAGCTTGGAGAAAAAGTGATAATGATCTGGAAGATATTGTTTAACATTGTTTTAAAGTAAGAGGGGAATACCAACATCCTGGAAAAAACTCTGGTGGCTGTAATATCTAAAGATGGTAAAGACCCATCAGATCCATGACTATAAAGTGTTTATGCTATAATGGTTAAAGGAATGGCAAAGGTGTTGCCAAAATGTATAGAGATGGATCAATGTGGTTTTGTGGAGAGGAGGAAAACATTTGACTACATTAATAGAGCAATGATAATCCAGAAGGAAGTAGAATATAAAAAATACCATTGTTGGTGGGTCTAGATGCAAAGAAAGCATTTGACAGAGTACGCTGGGATTATATGAGTAGGGCAATGGAAGCATTTGCATTCCCCGATACAATAATAAGGTAAATTAGGAGGATGTATGAGAGATCAGAGGCAGAAATAGAAGTGGGAGGGATCCTATCTGATAAGTTTTGCCTGAACAGAGGAACCAGGCAGGGGTGTCCTCTTTCACCTTTATTTTATATATATATATATAGAACCATTGGCAAAGAAAATAAGGGACTCAGAAATTCAAGGATATATTTGGTATGTTAATCAAGAAAAGTTGTCTTTATTTGCACATGACATTCCTTTTAACTGATAAAATCAGTAAAGGACAGTTCAGTGTTGTAGAATATTCTGAGACAATTCCATGCTTTTTCAGGTTACAAAATTAATGAAGATAAAGACTATAGCTGTAAACTATGTATTTATACATGAACCTGTTTAGCAATATCCATATTTATGTGGATATGATTAAATAAAGTACTTAGGAGTATAAGTAAAAATGATTCTATTATGGCAGCTAAAGATATGTGGGAAGAGTCTAAAAAATAATTCAGAAACTAAGAAATTGGATATTTTCCCCATAGATATGGATATCAGTATACAAGCAATGAAATGTCTTTAGTCCCTTTAGTTTTATACATAGATCAGACATATTTTATCCACCAGAGAACTTGTGGATAGTAATAAATAAAGAGTTGAAGGATTCTGTCTGCAAGTAGAAGAGGGAAAGAGTCAAATATGATATGTTGATCCAATAGAATAAGGTGGTTTAGGATTACTTGATTTGAAGGGATATTTGAGAGCTACACAGCTGAGACTCTTATACATAACATAAGCAGAAAGCTACAGTTCAAAGTGGGAAGGGATGATGCTGATGAAGCATTGGGTAAATTCAAGAAATAAGGAGAGGGTGGGATTTTGGATACAAATCCTGAAGGAGACTAACAACAGTCATACAGAATGTTATATTCATAAAGCAGCAGAACGTATACTAAGAACTAAGCTAACATTGGACCGCAGATGTGGTTGACTTTAATTAGGGGTACAGAGAATAGGCAAGAGGGGGCTGGAATTTACTGGTGGAAGCTGGCAAAGGAACCAAGATATTGGGAACAAATAATTATAGAGGGAGAGGTAACAGAATGGGAAGAGGTCAGGACGACATTTGGACTAAAGGCTAGGGACTGCCTTCCCTAACAGGGATTACTATTAGAGTACAGGTAAAGAGAAAGGGATAGGGCAATCCTAGGTGAAAGTCTAGCACTGGTAAAGTTTTTAGTTGATTCCAAAACAGAAGCTGCTGTTAAAAATGGAATAATTAGTGAAGCATATAAAATATTCAGTGATAAATTTAGATAAACAATTCACAAAGAAACAATGTGAGGAATGGGAGGACATATATATGGCTCCCAAATATGCAAAAAGTATATAAGATTTAGGATTCTTCCCTGAAAATGTTTGCACAGGTATTTTTATACCTCTAAATGGCAAATGTTGGAGATGTGATGCAGAAGATAGAGGAACCTGGGAACATATATTTGCAGAGAATATTGAGTTACCAGACTTTAACAATTCCCTACAGAGTACTCTCATAGGAATACTGGGTGAGCAAATGAGTGTAACTAAGGAAATTATTTTTTGAGCTGGGATACTCGGTCTGAATTGTCTATACATAGTAAGTCCTTGTTAAGTCTAATTCTGGTGGCTGCCAAAAAAGCAATTACTAGAAGTAGTGAATATTGTAACAAAGATAAAAGAAAAGGATCCGGGGTCTTTAGAAAAAGGTAGGAGCTAATTACATAGAAAAAATTTGAAGTTGTGGGAACAATACATGCAGAAAATGTTTTGGAGGAGGAATGAGGTTTAATAAAAGCAGGAATTGAACAATTTATGTAATATTGGTTTGATTATATTGTATAGAAGAACATATGTGATGTATAATGTTTCTAAATGTGAACCTGTTAATTTGGTTTATATTTTATATACCTAAGTTTGCCTATGTCACAAGTGATAATTCAATAATTTAAAAAAAAGAGTGACATGGCCACTGAGACCATTTGGAAGCTTCTGGGTCTACCATTTCCTGTAACAACTCTATTCAGCAAAGCAATACAATGCTTCAAGCTGTCAAAAGCTGTCAAATCTATAGGCAGGGAAGTAAAAACAATAAAATGAAATAAAAACAAAAATTCCTTTATTTAAAATTAAAACAGCACAAGAAAACATTTAAATAGTCTAGCAAAAGTGACATTGCACTTCAATCAACCAGTTATGTTAATCAAAAATGGTAAGAAACAGTGCTTTTAGTAAATAATCCACTTCACCTTAGTTTCAAAGCACTTGGAAATTCAAAGAGAAAGGCAGAATCCTGTCTCATTGACATAAATAAGCAAATTTGTTAGTAATGTTTATGAGCAATCTGCCATTATAGGCAGTAGAACACACATCAAGTTAAAATTAACAGCAGACTTATTTCCACAATTTGAATCACTTTCTCTCAGAACAGAAGCAGCAATTACAGAGAAGATATCCCACAAGTAATATAGCAAAATCCACATTAGTGTGGTAAGTGATATCTTAGCAGTGTTGCACATGTGCATATCATGCTGTTAAATGCCCCTTATAATTTGATGGTTAATGTGCTGTACTACAGGCTATAACATGCACCACAGCTGTACCTTACTGCATTCATGAAACAGTTTGCATACAAACTTAGCAAGAGATGGCAGCCCACTGATAGAGGACATCCAGCCCATCAGTATCCAGGAAGCTACAGCCTTTGTAGCACCTACATTCATAGATTATTGCATTCATACAGCTGTTCATGTATGAACTTAGCATGGGATAGCAACCCACTGACATAGGATGGCCAACCTCTGTCTAGGCAGCCTACCATGTGTAACACCAAACTATCTTACTGCAGTCAAGCAGATATTCACATACAAACCTAGCATAGGATGGCAGCCCACTGCCACAGTACATCCACCATCACCACCACCACCACCCACTCCTCCACCCCATATCTAGGAAGCCATGGCCTTTGTTGCACCAAAATTCAAAGTTGACTGTGTTCATATAAACCAAGCAGGGGATGGCAGGCAACTAGTACAGAATAGCCTCCCCCTCCCCCAACCATGCAGCTCTAAGTAGTATGCAAAACATATGAGACCTCCTCAGTAAACCCATCCTGGATTATTTAGACTTGTCTTGCTCTGCCAGCCTGCTTTCACTATGAGTGTCACATGACTACCTCTGTGCACCAACACATGTCCTTCCAATCTATGTTATTCTGTCCATGTAGGAGTAAGCATGTCTTCCAATGATGATATACAGCAGGGGTTGGACAAGTTCATCCTTCCAGAAAATGCTGTCTTGCTATAGACACACATCATGCAGGGGCAGGGGCTGGTCAGGACAGGGGGTGCTTTCCAGACTCTATGTAGCCATGTGTGAGAAACAATAGTGGATGATGTAAATGCTGTGAGTGGGAGGAACTGCACCATACAGCAGAGTCAGAAGCATGTAAATGACATGATACAAAGGGCCTAAAAGAAGGCATACAACACAGAAGTGGAAAGAACAATGACAAGCTATAGTCCTCTTTCAAGTTCCACACTCACTGAGAAAGAATAATTTCTGACATCACTATATGTTGATGCTGAGGGGACAAGCATCATATCTGGAGGTGATGACACAGACACTGAAGGAAGTCGGGTATGAGGAGCCAATTTCATACCCAGACTGCACAAGGCATGCTACAGCTGTGAGTATGCAGACCATAGGGCATGGGATGTGCAAAGCAACCATCCTCATACTGTATTGCAATGTAATTGCATCAATAGGACATACTGTGATACATGTAAAGGATGGGCCAGAGCAAATGGCTGATGTCAGTTCCCTAATCAGGTCTGATTATGATGCAAACACACACGTGTCTAGTCACATTGGCACTGTCTGTCTCTCTTTTGGATGGGCATATGGCCACTGGCTGGGATATCACTGTAGATCACACACACACACACACACACACACACACACACACACACACACACACACAATAAACTTCACAGCATGGCATACTGCCTGTTCATTTCACTCATATAATAGCCACTACTAATGTTGACCATGTAGGTGTGGATGAATGTACTGCATCTGATGTACAGATATTTACTGCAAAGCAGGCTAACAGTTTGAATTGGATTGTCAATTGTTTGGGCAGCCCTGATGTGTGCAACTCTCAAAGTTGACCAACAGATATGCAGGGTTGTAATCTGGACATAAACCACAGCTATGCATGTGGAAATGAAGATGACTTAGGATCATAGGATCATAGGAAGTTACTAGGTTATTGGCCCTGAGGACCTTACAAGCCTAGCCAAGAATTTAGCCCATGTTCCAACAAGTCAGCATTCTATGCCGCTGTCCAGCAGGGACACAGGTGGAACCCCAGGGGTGTTTTTTTCTGTACCCCATCCAGTTAACCAGTTTGCACTTAAAAATGTTTAATAAGGTACTCTGCTTTATGTGGAGAGGGAGTCTATTCCACAAAAGGGGACGTCTCTGGGACACAAATCTTTCCAACCAACAAGTTCTATTGATGTTACAGAACAGGATGAGGCCATGCATGCAGGTTACATGAGTGGAGCTTGATTTGTGGATATGCAGCAGTCCCATCAGGGCAGGGTCTGAGATTGCTTTGTATGCCAGACAGAGGTCACCTCTGAGGAGTCTGTAGGAGACTGAGTAGAGGGACAGAGCTTTTAGCCTATCTGTGTAGGGTAGATGTTTGAGGCCCTGGATTCTCTTAGCGAGAAACCTCTGTGGTCTCTCCAGCTGCTGCATGTCCTTTGTGAGGTACATGCCAAAATGGGCATTGTACTCAATAATGGATGAATACAGGGATGTTATGAGCACCTTGTCACTGGATGAGATAGCCTTACTAATCCGGTGGGCCATGTAGAAAGCTTTTTGTACAATGGAGGCAATATGGTGGTCAAAAGTCAGTTTGCTATCAACCTGTGTGGCCAGGTCTCTCACGACTGATTGCATGCTTAGTGCCTTATTATCAATGTGATAATTTGTGGTGATGTTACTCTCCCCAAAAGGGATGATGATGCATTTTTCGGCATTTGGTTTGAGGGCATGTTTCTGGCACCAGTCATTTGTTTGGGTGAGACCCTCTTGGAGGATGTCCACATCACTAGGGAAATTGATGACAGCACCCAACTTGCAGTCATCTGCAAACTTGGTCAGCCAAAGCCCACTAGATTTGGCCTGCACCTCTGAGAAGAAAATCCCAAGCAGCAGAGGACCCTAGACCAATCCCTGGCGTACACTGCTTGTTACGGGTCAACCACTTGAGGTGTCTTCCCCTATTTTTACTAGGTGGGTTCTATCAGTGATCCAGTTTGCTACCCATCTGGTAACATATGGATTGATGCCTAGTTGAGAGAGTTGATTATACCAGAGTGGGGAATAGTATTGAAGGCCTTGGCCAGGTCAAAGTAGGCGGTGTGCACCATCTTCCCCTCATCTAGTCCTTGGTGACTGTCTCAAAGAAGTCAGCCAAATTTAACAGACATGACCTCCCCTTGACAAAACCAAACTGCGTGGGATCAAGTGTCTGGAGGTTGCTAATGTCCTTGTTAATGAGGTCCATGATAATCCACTCCACGGCCTTGCAGATCAGGCTAGTTAGGCTGATGGGTCTATAATTTCCTGGAATGGTGGATGCTCAGCCTTTGTGCAAAGGGATGATAGCAGCTGTCCTCCACTCGGCTGGGACAAAGCCGGTACTCAGGCTTTGAATTAATAGGGTACCTAATGGTGCTGCAAGTTCCTGCCTGTGTTCATGTAGGCTGCAGCCTGGGATGTTATTGGGTCCCATCGAGGCTGTATTTTTTGCCTTTGAGAGGGCAGTGATGACTTGCTCCCTAGAGATAAGGGGAGGGGGGCAGGTACTGGGAATGTCCTGTTTTACTGATGAGGGGGACAGAGGAGTGAAGTGCTTGCTGATTGGCATTGTGAATGGCCATCAGCAAACATTTGATAACAGAAGTTTTTGCCATGATAAACGTTTTGCACACCATGTGGGGATATTTCACTGCCAAAACAACCCCCATGAGAATGTTACTCAGTGCCAGCACTGCTGCCATGCACCTGGTGCCATGGGTGGGTACATACCTAAAGTGGGTGATGCATATGACATCCATTGAGAGGTACACAGTCTGCACATGCTGCTGTTGTGGTTCTCTCACTGCTGCCATGCACCCCAGAGCCATTTGTGGACATGGACACATACCCAAAGTGGGTGATGCATATGATATCCATTTAGAGGTACACAGTCTACACATGCTGCTGTTGTGGCTCTCATTCCCACAGAAATGGTAAGATTTGCAATGACACAGAACTTTTCAGGAAGGACCTCTTCATGTGCAGCCACCATAAAGATCCTGTTCCACAAGTTTCACTGCATCTGTATCACAGGAGGCATCTGATCTTGCACAACCTTTAGAGTACCAGAGCCATGTTGCATGATCACATAGTACCTATAATATAGCTCCTTCTTTTAGCCTTCTCTGTGCACAGCCGCATTATGCCTGTCCTATATCTCCTTGTTGTAGACATCACTGTGGACATTGTAGACATCCCTGTGAACAGTCCCAAAATGCCTTTCCCATAGCTCCTTGTTGTAGACATTTGTGTGCAGAGTACCATAGTGCCTCTCCCATAGCCCCTTCTTGTAGACATCCATGTGCACATTGTAGACATCCTTGTGCTCAGTCCCATAATGCCTCTTCCATAGTTCCTTGTTGCAGACATTCCTGTACACATTTAGACATCCTTGTCAACAGTCCCATAATGCCTATTCCATGGTGCCTTTTTGCAGGCATCTCTATGCACAGGCCCATAGTGCCTCTCCATAGTTCCTTGTTGTAGGCATTCAGGTGCACCATCCCAGAGTGGCACTCCCACCCACACAAGTGAAGAGATCGTATTTAGCACAGATACTACCCCTCTCTCCCTCTCCACCTATGCTGACCTGTGGTCATTCTACCCCATTTTAGTGTAGACTGCTATGCATCCATGTACCCCTAGGCACCTGTGCAAGTGATGATATCTGTGATGCTCACCATCCCCCTTTGTGTGTGGTGTATGTGAAGATGGCTGTCTTGACCAAGCACTAACCTGCACTGGCATTAGATAACACTGCATGAATCATATTTTTCTGCATGACACCATACTGTCACTAAGTACATGTCAGGCCTCAAACAGATGGACTATGGTGTTATTTGCTGTGCATTAAACACTACCTGGCATTAACTGAATGGCAGCCTTTCCAATTAATGTAGTGCTATCCATGGACACTGAGTGAGGCCTTTATTACCACATGGATGCAATCTATAGATCCCAACACATCAAAGAGTCATGCAATATCACATAATCCATGCATGGCAGTTGTGACCTTACTCATGTATTCTGAAAGCAGATGTGATTGTCCGCATATAGAAGCAAAGTATCAAGGAACAGTTTGCATAGTCTGCAGGCTGACAAATGCAAAATAGCCAGGGCATCCCCATTTGGCTCTGAAATATCCCTGTAACTAGCATGGTAAGAGCCACACATGTCTTTGTATCCATGGATAGAGCAAGTCCACACATTACTATAGTTTCAGTATGTGTGCCATATACATCCAGTATTGGGACTCTTGTTCTGTCAACTGGTGGGAGATAATCCTCTGATGATATCACTTTCTACTGTGCGAGAGACCATTGCTTGACCTTTGCTAATGCTGAGTTACACAGGGACCACATATCATACCTAGGAGACCGTTGCTTGACCTTTGCGAATGCTGAGTTACACAGGGACTACATCTCATATTTAGGAGACCATCGCTTGATCTTTGCAAATGCTGAGTTACACAGGGTCCACATCTCATACCTAGGAGACCATTGTTTGACCTCTGTGAATGCTGAGTTACACAGGTACCACATCTCATACTTAGGAGACCATTGCTTGACCTTTTCAAATGCCGAGTTACACAGGGACCACATCTCATATGTAGGAGCCCATCGCTTGACCTTTGCGAATGCTGAGTTACAAAGGGACCACATTTCATACCAAGGAGATCATTGCTTGACCTTTGCAAATGCCAAGTTACACAAGTCACTGCAGCTGCTGTTTGCAACACCATCATTTTTGACATATTGTTTACAATCACATTCAAGTTCTCGTGCCAGCTCATGCCTTATTACTATGAATCATGACTTGCTTTTACTTATCCTCATTTACATGTCATTATGCTCTCATTAGACTGCTTCCTCATTTGCATGTCATTATACCACATTCTGTATACTACTTCTTCTGCGCCTTATGTCCTGCTGCCCCAGGACGCTAAATGGTTGCATGAATTACTATCTACCTAAGTGTTCTTGTT
>NC_056746.1:357594627-357629316 GCF_019279795.1 Protopterus annectens | reverse complement strand
AAAGTTTTTACAAGCAGGTTTTTCTGGTTACCTACACCAATTACTGGAACAAAAGTGGGTGGTCTTTTCCTTCCTTTGATTCCAAGGCAATGAAATGAAAGTTTTATAAATTACAAGCAGGTTTCTGGTACCTACACAATACTGGAACCATACTGTTGGGAGAAAAGCAAGCTAAAAGTTGAGTTAAACTGTAGAAGAAGGTGGAGCTTTCCTTTAGGAAAAGATCACAGCTATGAGTGCATTGTAATTGTCAGGTGTGAATAAAATAAAGACAACTCCTTTACAGTACATGAAACAGTATATCCAAGAGATTGTTTTTGCTTGTTGATTTTCCTTCTACAAGATTAACTGTTTACTAGTTTACTAAGGCTAAAACGATTAATATCTGGCTTTGTCATTCTGCATTAAAAAATAAACATGATGTTGCCACACAATGGGAGGATACTAATTATGATCTTGCAATCATGTTCTTTTCAGACAGACCTCACCTAAGTTATAGGGTGGAGTCTTATTTTCCTGACAAACTGTCAACAGGGAGTAGGGATTTATAGATCAAATGACTACCAAAGCCAGAATCAGATTAGACCAGTTAGACTTAATAATGTTGTAAATGTATACTTAACAACTGCATAAAGCTTATATAAGAACATGAGCAAGTTAAAAAGTATAAAGTTTGCTAATCAGAGGTTGGTATAATGGTTAGGTGTTTACCTCACAAACAGGAGGTACAGGCTTTGATTCTCACAAAGGAGAAATTGGCTAGATTAAAGTGACCCACAAGGGCAGCTAGCCTAGTAATTATCTGTGGTCCTAAAAAACATGGAATTCTGCAGTCATTCACTTACTTGATTCTTCTAAATTTGAATCATACCCCTCAACCTGTTAGAGTAAGAAATCTGGACAAAGCCATAAAAAAGTGGTACAAATAGGGACAATTTTTAAATATTGCTCTTACAAACTTAGAAAGATGATAGAGTAACAGGTTTTCCATTATCATAAATTTTCTGAAGGGTATGAAGTCTAAAACTCAAATGCCTGTCATTATTTTCTAACATCAATCCTTAATGCTTTGCCACTAATTTGCCAGAAAGCCACAATTTTATGAAAAATGGACCAAAAATATAAGGCAAAAATCTGGACAGCTGAGAGGTATGACTGAATGTATCCTTGAGTCATATGGAAAGGGATCAAGAAATAACAGTAATTTGATGTTTTACACACAGCTAGCTTTCTTACTATTAGATTTATTGTTTGTTATCGGTGCCAGGGCATAAATGCAGGCCAATGTGTAAACTGACTATTGCATTTGTCTGCTATCTGACAAAACTTATAATTTTATAAACCCATATACTCACCATCTTATTCAGTTTTGTGTTTCCTTTACTTTCTCTCATGCAGAAGTGTTGAGTGTCTAAATGCACTGACAATATGCATATTACAGATGTTTTTCTAAAATTAATACTACTAGTAAGAATATCTAGATATGGTTACGGAGCATGTTCCTACTGGTATTATCCAGAAATAAAAATTCTTGAGAATGTGCAAATGCAATTTTCCTTTGAGGGTAAAGCTTAATAATGTTCTGGAGGAGACCATTTAGCTATGAAAGATCTGTGTATTTTGATTTCTAATAAGTTGACTTTAAAAAAATCAGTTAGAATGAGGAATAAGGCAAATTTGTTTGATGGGGGTTACTACTTAAAACAGTTTCATCCAAGAGAACCAGCAGTGATGACAGGCTGCTTAGTTCTATTATATGCCCAACCCTAGAATATTGTATGAAGGATTAGATCACATAAAATCACTTTAGCTAGCAGATCTAGGAGACTCTTTCTCTGTCTGTGTGTCTCTCTCTCACATGCCTCCCTCCCTGTGGGAAGAATAAAGACGCCTTGATGAGTTTCAGGAAGCTTATACAGTTAAGTTGGTAGATGGATGAGTGTTTGTGTTCTAAAGCATTCTGGACAACATTTGATTTTTCTGCCTAAATATTCAGATAATGTAATTTAGTACCAAGGAAATGTAGTTTTCAGTCGATAGTAAACATTTCCTTAAGGAGGAACAAAACATGAAAAGGGAAAACTAATCATACTAGAACAATTACCTTTAATATTAGCAAACAAATTATTAAAATAGATCATTGTTAAAACTTCTTATGTAAGATCCGTGAGCTAGATTACTTTGTATTCTTATAAAAAAATAAGAAAATAGAATTTAAGTTGGCATTTTTTTTAAACTATGGATTATTAAGTTAAAATAAGACATAAGTTAAGAGTTTGTCAGAACTTCATCAGAATATAACTCAACATTCTGCTGCTACAGAAAGAATAATCTTCAGTTAGTAGAACATGTACAACGTTTACAAAACAAGTTCTGAGATGTGGAGACAGAATGTATAGTCTAAGGCATTATATCTGAATATGTACTGCTTAAGTTATTGTTACACTTGGGGCAGGTTGTGTCCGGCATTCAGGGCTCTTCCTAGTGAAACCTTAAGAGTAACACTAAAGGTGAAACTCAACGAACATTTCTGGACATTGAAACATTATAACTTAACGTACTCTTTTCCTGAACACATAACTAATAGGCACAGTAGATGTTTATTCCAATCAGTTAGTCCCTATATTATGATACAGACTTCCTTTATATATCTAAGAAAATCTTCTTCCTTAAGCACTTCCAAAATAGAATTACATATCTGGGTTGGTATGGGCACATATGATTTTCAAGCACTGCTTTCTGCCTTCTAGAATGGCCTTCTATCCTGAATGCAGCACACACACACACACACACACACACACACACACACACACACACACACACACACACACACACACACACACACACACACACACCTCTGAACACATAGAATGTGGTATATCAAACATTCCTGTTGAGTTTGAAGTGTTTTGTAGTACAGAGAACCATGGCTTGAATAGCATGACTTATGACTCTTGAACGGCAAATAATGTACCACTGTGACATGTTTTTGGCAAGGTATTGTCCACTCAACATTCTGAGATGGATACAGTACCAGTAACTAACAGCAGGACTTCAAATATGCCTATTACTGAAACTCATACGGTCCCAGAGTATGGACTATGCTGGTCGGAAGCTGTAAAATGATACTATGCCTGTAAAATGTGAGTATGCCAGCAAGCCAACAAACATACAGTTGTACTTCCTCAGGTTACATACCATTATCTAGAATGCTGTAGAACCAAGTCGCTTAAGACCTTGAACATCATCTCAGATAAATAATCCCAAATGTGAAGAGCGTAACAAGCATTGTAGGGAGAGGGGAGCTGTGCCCCACCCCTCAAAAATATATGATCTCTGAGATCACCATATCTCAGAACAAATGATAACTGAATTCCAGTTCCAGTTTTGGATTTTGCATTTGATTACTTTCTTAAGGGAGTTAGCAGCATGCTGTTTCATATATCATAGGTAACCGCCTTTGTCACCATGATAACAATACAAAGTATCATATGTCAGGCACAGAACGTAATGAGTGTGGGCCATTTTCAATAGGTAACTGAAAGAGTTTGTTTTGTCTGAGCAGGAACTGTGCATTTCAACACACCCATCACTAAACCACAGAGATACACGAGTGACTACTTGTTGCCACAGCTATGTACCTGTAGATAAGAGTGGGAGAGCTTTCCCTGTTCTTTTACCCTGGACCATGTTTTCTGTTCATTGCTGCTACTCTCAAGCAGTCTCTAAAATGGCTGTACAAGGGCAATATGAGATTCAGCAGTGTAAACATTATGGATTCATGTGACAACAGTTTTCCTTAATAACACAATAAAACAGTGAAATGAATTATATATGCAGTAGCCTCACTAGTTGTGCCTGATCAATAGACAACCACAAACACAGGGTGTGCTTTATGTTGTGTTTTTTGTTGTTGTTGTTCATAGGTAGTTACCCAGGAGACCAGAGAGGAGCCTGACCCATTTTCTCAGATCACTGTCTAGAAGTGACATGCTCAGAGTCTCACAGTAGGTAAATAGAGGCTGAGAGAATCAAACTGCAGGAAATAGCTCATTAAACCATAACTCTGACTATATATGTTCGTCTTTTATCTGCCCATTATTATTTGGCTTTGTACAGAATCCTTGCCTAAGAATCTGAGAGGTATGCGAGAAAGGACTGATGACAATTGTCCTTGTGCATTTCGCATGGTTTGGAGACCTGTTGCTACATATATTAATGACTGGACTGATGAGATAAATAATGTTAGGCAAATAGCAAATAAAACACATTTAGGAAAGGAAGTGTCTATTGTCAGTAAGGACCACTCGTCCCCTACTGAACAAGATAATGCTACTGACAACTTTGAAATTCTGAATACAAGTATTCAGTAATCTGAGGATTCAGAGCATATAGAAGAAAATTAAAAAAAGGATGAAGTTCACAACAAATAACAAGGGAGAAAAAGAAACTGATTAATGTCTGTAAAGCAAAAAGAATACATACTAAAAGGGACACTGCTTTGTTATGTAACACTCATATTGCAGGGAATGATATCATTTTTCTATCAAAAAACCTTCAGTCTACAGAAAAAGGCATCATTTTTCCAAAAGAGAAGGCAGAAAAAAGAGGCAAGGGGCAGGTGAAAAGGAAGAAATCAAAACTGAATGTGGATGGATTGAAGAACATGACTGTAAAAAAAAGAGGAGAAAGATAGACGTTGACAACATGCCTCAAGCTGTGGATGTACAAAGCCAGCTGGATGAGAACTATATGCTCGGAAATGTAATACGCAATGAAAACAGTGGGATTCATAACACTAATAGTGATGAAGATCATTCCTTTGTAACAACTGACAGATCAGATGTTATTGAATTAGAACTTAAAGATTCTTCAGACCTGGTCAGAAAATATATTCTTATATTTGGAGATTCAATTATTACAAGAACTGATACTTACATTTGCAGAAAAGAAAATTAATAACAGATTATATGGAAGCGAAACATTCACTATGCAAAACTAATTGGAGTGATGTGTTCAGTGGAGCAATGCAGAAGGAATGCAAACATTTTTGAAAGAGAATTTATTTGCAAAAAATAAAAAAAAATGTGTAACATCAGGATCTAGGCACACAATGTCAGGAGGATATATTTCTGTAAGACCAAGATGCTTGATTAATGTGAGAGACACAAAATATAAGAAATGGAAAACAGGTCAAACTACAACTTTGAAAACTGAAATGAACAAGATGGGCAAACAAATTAAGCATAGTGTGAGATGATACCATGAAAATTTTGAAGAAAATTTATATAAAGATAATGAGCATACTTGGAAACCATTTTATAGATGCACAATATGTGGAAGGACAAAAGACATGCAAAACTGATAAACTGTGTGTAGATTCTAAAATGTATTCTCATACGCAACAGATTATCGATATATTTACAAAATCTTAAGCAAAATGCTTTGGCTCCACAAAGGGAGGGTTAAGTTGTCCTAGAGGCATCCAGGTAACCTCAGATACTAAAATCAAATTAGATTATATTGAATTAGAGCTATACAAACTGAATCCAAACAAAGAACAGGCAGGAGATGGAATTAGCAATAATGACCCAAGAACTTACAGTACCATTATAGCTATTATTTACTAGGTCATATAAATATGGGGAGATTCCTCAAGATTGAGACATGCAGTTATTAAACCTGTCTTTAAAGGAAAGGGGAATAGGACAAACTCAGAGTTATACAGACCCTTATGTTTACTTTCATATTGTGGAAAAATAATGAAGAAAGTAATATTGGATAAGTTATTGTCAGAAATGGAAAGGTTGTGACTTCAAACCATATATCAACATGCATACCTTGAAAATAGATCTATTACCACCTTGTTGTTCTGTCTTTCGGCTTTTCCCAGTTAGGGGTCACCACAGCAGAACTCCGGTCCGCTAATGATTGGCAGTAGATTTTTACGTGCCGGCTTGCCGGGCCTAATGCACAACCTTCAACGAAGGAATGCCCATTCACGCATGTCGCAACACAGAAGACGCTCTAACTAAGAATCGAACGGGCAATGTCTAACTGTGAGGCGACAATGCTACCGCAGCACCACCACCACGTTTTTAGATCTATTACCACCTATAACCTGATATTCTATAACAATATAATAACGGCTATGAATGAAAAATTGTGCTGTGATATAATTTATGTAGATTTAACTTCAGCATTTGACAGGATCATACACAAAACACTGATCAATAAATTAGAACAACTAGATATTGATGTGCTCTTGATAAGATGGATAGCTGCATGGCTTACAAATAGGACATGGCAAGTATCATACAGTAATTGTACAGTTAAGATTCTTGGTTACAGTCAAGGTGTCCCACAGGGCTCTGTCCTAGGCCCTTACTTGTTTAGATTGTATCTTTAAAATCTATCTTTTTTTATCTGAGGTGTTCTGCAGTCTGCATTCAGATGACCTGAAATTGGGTAAACCAATTACATGTATTACAGATAGGGCATGTCTACAAAAGAACTTCACTAAATTAACAATTTGGGCACAGTAGAATAATATGCTGATAAATACATCCAAAGATAAGCATATGAGATTTGGGAGACATAAACTTGAAAGGTAAATAATTAATACAGCACACAGTGATTGAAACTGTAGATTCATTTAAGAACCTGGATATATGGGTAGATCCAGCTTTGAGTTTGTCTAGTCATATCAACCAATTGGTTAGTGATATTTATAGAACTGAGTTGAAAAAAAAGATTTATAAAGTCTAGGAAATCAGAAATGATGAAGTCATTGTATGTTAGTTACATTAAACTCAAACTTTAGTATGGAAATCTTACAAGAAAACAAGCATGAGTAAACTGGAAAGACTACAATGGAAATATACCAAGGGTATCCATGGATGTGAAAATTTAAGTTACTATGAAAGACTAAAATATCTGAACTCGTACAGTGTCTCTTATAGATATTTTAGGGGGGGCCTTATTCAGGTATATAAGGCATTTAAACATAACTACTTCTGGGAATGTTTGAGTTATCAGAAAGTAGTAGTGAATCATTAGATAACTTATGTAGAAGATTCTGTAGGAATAAGAAGTGTACTAATTGGTTCTCTGATAGAGCAGCTTGGAACAGTCTACCAAATTACATTAAAGCAAGCACTAGTTTAGATATTTTTATGAACAGCCTGGACAGTTATTATGGGAACAACTGTTTTGGTATATTGGCAGGCTAGAAGGGCAACAGTACCAGTGCTTGAAATATTTTTATGCATGTATTTATTTACATATGTATAATAGGTTTGTAGTATTCAGAATGAGTTTGATTTGGGATGTTTGTTATGGCAATAATTGTTGTCATTTTCCATTCAGGTAAGAAGACTGAGGCTAGATAGATAGATAGATAGACAGATAGGTACAGACACACACACACACACACACACACACACACACACACACACACACACACACACCCCTATATATGCATGTGTGTGTTAGAAGACCAATAATGTAAGTGAAGGCTTTTTAGCAGTTTGAGGTGGACAGCAGTTGTGAGAAATGGACTTATCAAGGGAAGAAGAGAGCAGAAATGTATTTGGCAATGAAAAGTCTTTATACAGAAGTTACTTAGTGAAGAGAATTCTCACTGTGAAGGGGTGGAGGATTTGTGGAAGTACGTGTAGGTCAGGAATTTGTGAGGACAGTTTGGAGAGTGACAAGACAGAAAGAACTTTTTCAGATTGTTGCCAATAAACCTATGAAGTTTAAGGAGTTTAACGGGCTTTTGCATGACCAATGATAGGCTTTTAGATCTTTCTAGTAGAACTTGAGGGTTTTGGGAGAGAACATTTTGTACTGCTTTGTGGTAATTTGTTTTGGTGATTTTAACTGCAATACCTACTTCATGTTTCAGTTGTTGGTTGTAGTTGTAAAGGTAATGCTGTAACAGTTCCAAAGATGCTATGCTTTTCCCATAAGTTCATAAATTGCCTGAGATTTTGGAAGATCGAGGGGCAGGAATTCTCATGATTGTAGCGTTTAACATAAATAATTTTGAACAAGAAGGATAATGTTGTTAAAGTGTGCAAGAGTGTTCTGGTCTATTTTGAATACTGCTAAGTGCATGAAGTTTAGATTACCAAGGAGGATAAAATAGTTTTGTGGAGACCATGGGGAAAGGAGGTCAAGTAGGGAAGAATAATTAGCAATGGATGAAAGAGGAGGCTGACAATGTGAGGTAATGTGGAGTTTAATCATTGTCCTAAAATAAACAGAATAATGATCTAAATGGGATCAGTGGAAAAAGAAGAGGCTGAAAAGGGAGATAGTTACTGATTGTTTTGAACAGAATAAGTGTACCTTCACCTGCATGGACAATCACTTTTGTGTGCATTACACATCTTGGAGATGGTTGGTAGGAGGTATTCATCCAGTTTTAACAATGTTTTGATTACTACCAGGATATCTGGATTATCAGTATGTACCATATCCATGCTTCAAGTAACTCAGATTGATTATTTATACTGCAGATATTTATGTGGGGTATAATGAGGTGCTTTGGAATAGTGGAATGGGGAAGGGTATTTGAAAGTGGGATTATGTTTCAGGGTGGTTTGCAAATTTCAAATACTGACTTGAACTATAGGTGGTTATAGATATGCAGTTAAAATAACAAGGAAACACAATGCAATTAATACAATAATTCTCAACTGCATTCCTAATATTTTGCTAGACATTATCCAGTGGAAGGTCTTAACCCCAATTTGAGAACACAAAACAGGATGTTTGCCAGGATAAAAGTTCACAAAAAACACAGTTCACTAAAATATCTTATGTTTGTGTCCAATTTTCATTCATTTTTTGGCATAAGTGGATTGCTGCCCTACACATACACCCAACAAAATCTAAAAATAATGAAAACTGGGCAAAAAGTTGAATGCTTTCCATGATCTGTGTTTGAGTGAACGGGCCAACAGCCATCTCATTCCGTATCTATAAATTAAGACTTGTAACATGCATGCAGGTTTAGAAGGAACAGCTACGTTGTGAATTTCCTTCAGAAATGCAAAATGCAAGCTGCATAGTCATAAGTGCCTCGAACTATGGTCTTAATCTTCAATATTTTGTTTTGTGACTGTCCTTCATAAAGTAAAGTACCAAAAACAATAAGCTCTGAGTTGAAATGTAATATTTTTGTAGCAAATCCTAAAACTTCTTTTGATATACTAAAAGTGTTGTTTCTGAACCACAAAATGACAGTTATTACCATTATTGCTTATTCCAAATAAATGACTGTGGTATCTGGTTTTGGATTAAAATATTAAAAATAGCAAGTCTGCCTCCTACAAAACTTATGCTAACATGTAAAAAAACAGTAGAACAAAACAGTTTTCCTACAACAAATGGCAAAATGATTATATGACTAGATTTACAAAATGTTCAGGTCTTTCACATAAAGTGACTTCATCAAGTGAGGGCAAAAAATCCTATTTTGTAATTGAAAAACTGCTTTCTGGAAGTTATTTGAGAATTGATAGTGTCTTCATATATGATGTGATTATAAAATCAATATGAAGTGTCATTCAGGTGAAAATTTTCAAAACTTGCAAAGATACAAGGTTACATTTAAGACATTTGGTTAAGTCAGTATCCTCATACTGACTGTTTTAAAAATTGCACTGCAGAAGTTACATGCAAAATACATTTATTAATTTTTTTTGATAACACACAAGAAGCACAGCAATGCTACAACTAAGATAAAAAATAACTACTAACAGCTATGTAGACTATTTACATATCAAATGATGGGAAAGATACTAAAGTTAAACAGAACAGATAAGGAAGAAGTATGGAAATAAGTGTAGCAAAAGAAGAAACAATGTTTATAAAGATAATAACAATAATAAAACTGATTTGTAAGGAAATAATAATAATACGTCAACATTTATAGTAGTATCTGCCATATTTTATTATTCTCATTTTATCAATACCAAGACTATGACTAGGAATTATTCTAAAAGTTTTCAAATATTTACAAGTAATATGTACAAATTCTGGCCAACCTATGGAATCTAAATTTAGCTACCTTTGAGCTATATATAACCAAGGAGAGAGAAACATGTGATTAAGGCAAATAGTTTATCGCTATGATATTTAGAAGATTGGATGTGATAAATAACCAAATGCCAAGGAATATCACTTATATCTGGTATATGTTTCTGAACCCTAAATATTAAAGTTAACAAAAGTTGATTAGAGAATTTATATTACCAAAAAATATGAAAAATAACTACTTCCACAGCATTATAACCAGTGCATTTACTAGATAACAATGGGAGATATTTAGCTTTTCTAAGAGGAGAAAGGTATGCATTATTTAAGAACAGGAATTGAGTACAATTATACTATTAGTATCAGACTTCCAAATATATTCATTATTAAGAATTTTTGGTTCATAGGAGAGCCAAAAGGTAGAAAACAGTTATTTATGTACATATATATATATACAAAGGTAAATTTGTATCCATTAGATAATGGTCTGGATTCCATAAAGCTCACGGAATTTGGCACATTACACCAATATCAATGTGAAACTTGCAGATAACAGTGTAATATGCTAGCGTACAACAAAAAACTCAGAATACTTCAGCATACAATGCAGTATTGCAGTTCCAACAGTGCACTATAGAAATGTGCAAGTAATCTGAAATTATAAGAAATGATTGTCCAATAACATTGTACATTACCAAACAAATAGAAAGATGATCACAATTCAAGAAAATTGATAGTTGTTTAGAAATATAATAAAATCTATACATTAAGGTTATGGACAACTATGGAATGTAACCGACTCCATTGTTGTAACCAAAAAAAAAATACTCAAAAATGTCAAGCATCCCAAAGTAAGCTGCATGGCATTCGAGACATAAATTTGCAGGAGTACACAAAGAAACATCTCAGACAACCATGGATATTTCTATGTGTCATCCACTAACTTATAATATGTTCTTCCAAGCTGCAACACTATTTGTAATTCATATATATTTACATCACTCATTATACTAAACTTAGAGACAACTATGGATATCTGCATAATACATGCACCATTAAAAGAGACCAACTTGGATTCACAGATTCCAACAGAATCCATAAATTTTCTAATAAAAAAAATTTAAGGTTAAGGGCAATCACGGCCATGTCACCATAGCTAACAGTTGCTAACAATGGGTTCAGGACCTGTTTGGGAAACACGAGTAATGCACATATCCAATGAAAGTGGGAGGTACAAAAGATGTTAGGTATGGGTGAAGAAGAGGTACAAACTAGAATGATGTTGGAATAGGAAAATCTGAGGGCAATTTATTTATTTATTTTTTTTGGGAATAGGCCCCATTTTTTCTGTCCTTGAAAGAAAGGTAAAGATAAGGATAGAGAAGGTGAAGGTAATCACATCAGGTATACCCATAGAACAAATAGCATGACACAAAACAGACAAAGTCTGGGGAAAAACAGTAAGGACAGGCAAGATACACAGACAGCACACTGCACAACACGAGCAATGGAAAGTTGACAAACAGGGTGAGTATGCATACTAATCACAGTGAAATGCAGAAAAACAAATCTGTATATGCACTGTCATGTTTCCACATGTCGCAAACTGTGTGGCAATCATACTTGGATGTGTATGACCAATGGTAAACGTGTGTTGGAGGGTAATAAATAAGGATCACAGTACAAAGTGGATATATAAACACATATCCAAGTAGTCTGGCAGTAGTGCAGGTGTAAGCCAAGCAACATCACAGATGAGTAAATGCAGGTCTATCAACGGTAGATAACTCTAGAGGACAGAACCAAACTTATAACCATGCATGTGAAAGGCAAATAACCAAACACAGTGCCAAACATAAGTACTGCAGAAGAGAAAAACAGGTTACTACATACACAAGTAGGTATACACAACCTAAACAAATGTGTAATGGAATGTGCATATGTTACACACATATGCCATGTCAAAGGCAACACACAGGTGTACATGTGAATCTATGTGTCAGTGGCATAAGTGGAATGTACATGAAATTAAGATGAATACACATACATACACCAATGATATGTAATAATATAGCAGGTTGTGCACATGGATGTGAAAAAACTACACTGGATAACACACAAGTATAATGAGAACAAGGACTTACTGCAACATTAGCCAGCAACTTGTGTGTACATGTGCATGGGCAAAAATGTGGCACATTTTCACTGTGTCAAATGAAATGGCAATGGACAGTAGTTTTAACAAAGGCAAATATACCCGCAAAAAATAGTACGGAAATATAAAGGTGGGGGGAGGTAGATAACCTGGGATCACATCAGGGTAAAGCAAAACACAGTAAGTTGACACAATACAAATGCATGTGTAAATACCACACGGTGCTGTAGAAGCTACACAGACATACATTTAATCAAATAGAAAATGAATGTCAAATGGCCAGATGGACTGCTAATGTCCACAGAACTGGACATGTATAAACACACACACACACTAATGTGCAATCATGTCACATCAACATGCATAGTTAAGTAAGCTAAAATTACAATCACATACACATATACTGTCATGTTATAAAATAATCTATCTGATATATATGGTTCAAAGAAATATCTGTAAAATCTACAGCAATGTTTAGATATACTTAGAATATTAGTACTTACTGTATGGATCTACAAGCTGCCTCTGCACCTCGTCAACCCTCTTTTGAAGCTCTGCTGCGCCCCTCTGATGCAAGTCATCATAAAGGTGATAAACCTGCACTCTAGTGCAGTAGATCCCCATCCTCAGTCAATGCTCCCTCGTGATCTGGTTCCACACATTGTTTATAGTGAAGTTCCTGGGCCTGGCTCTCATCCTCGGCTCCAATATGGCACACACCTTCAACATATGGGTCGTCTCCTCATCAGACCAGTTGGGTCCACAGACATATCTCAGCCTCCTCAAAGTAGCCATCATGACCCTCAAGTAGAAAAAATATGAAAAATACAAAAACACAGAAATGTTCACTGAGGTACCACTCAGTTGGCAATTAGCAATGGTCTGATCAGTAAATGTATCAAAAATCAATATTTGAAAATGGCACTGATGTCATGTTCTAAGATTATTGGAAGATAATGGGCATGTGCCACACATGGTATCATTAATTTATACCTATTGGGTGTTTGCCTGTTACACTTGGGTGTTTCGGCACATTATGGCAATTTACGTGGATATGTGCAAATGGGATTCCAAAAACTTGAATTTTAATGAACTTCATTAATTATGTATGGTGCAAATTGTACTTCAAGCTGGGTGCACACAAGGTGCACTTTGATTCTGTGATTCTGAGTGAGAGGTACATTGGCAAATGGTAGAATTTCTGTAGTGGTAATTAGTAAATCTGTTAAAGATAATCATTTCAGAAGGTACATGTTTAAATCATATTTATTCAAAATGTTAATTTTAACAGAAGTTGAAATAAGTTCCTGGAGTTATGTTGTCTGGAAATGTATGCATACAGGTGTCGTTCTTCTAAATATTTTGGTTCGGTCCATTATGCAGTTGCATAGACAGAGTTCCACTGTGAATAATAACAGTATATGGAGGAGGATTTATGGATCATCCAATTCATACAGGTAATTCCTTGCACTCTGTGGTCTAACTACAGAAACCTATGAACTGCAATAGTATCCATATCCAGTATGTGATGTTGATATTACAGATATTTCTTAAATCATGTTTCCTAAAAAAGTATGAAAACATGCTGTGGCTGTTATGGATATTTCTTCAAGGATGCTTCTTAACAAAGTGTTTTCACTACTGCCTCAGTATACTAATGATCTGTACTGCCTATGGATCCTGAGGTATTCCGATGCTTTCTGTAAGTTGTATAATTGTTAACTGATTTAGTATTTTAATGTGAAATGCAAGCAGACTCTGGTGGCATGATGCTGTTGTCTTTTGACCTCCCTTCAACATATATGTAGTGTCAGGGATTCTAATCATGAACTGACAGACACAGGTTATACTGCTTTTACAGATGTTATGTATGAAGGCATTGTTGTTACCTTTTACGTGGCATGTTAGTATTTATCATGGACAGTCTTACAGAGATCTTTGCATTGCACAAGAATGCCTAGTTATGTTGACATATGCTGTTCACAGAATCAAATGCATAAATATGCTCAACTCAACCATTAATATTATTATTTGGGTATCAAAGTTTTTCAGATAGCCATCCATCCTGGGACGACAACTTTCCCCCAGGAAAATTAAATCATAACTGGTGATTTCAGTCAGCATGGAAGGAGACCCTTAGACCATTCAAGAGATACTGTTTGAAGAAATGAAATCTGGACGGACCTCACCAACATGATCAATGCAGTTGAAAGACACAACTGATCCTGTGAGGCCTGTAGACAATGCTGCTTGGACATGATTCTTTTTGCAGCCAACAGAGTGACATGTTATGAGAGACTGAGGGATGCCACTGGTGGTGGCCCACCACTGGCTGACCCCCCGTGCGATGACATCTCAGTTTTTTTAGCCTCACTGCATACAACAAGAGGGTAATGACAAATTCCTGGTGGTGGGACTGAGTTCCAAGGCAGACATGTATGTATTTATGTTCAGTACAGGGATGAGTATTGTGACACTCACTGCCTATTGCTTCAGCACGCACATTCATGTATTGCTATGCTTGATTTACAGCAGTGAAGTTGAGCCATGAGCACTTCCACACAGGGTGAGGATGATGAATGTAATTATAATTACATGTACTGGTTCATCTGAGTTACAGACAGAGCAGTGCAAACATGTGTAATGGTTATTGCATTAATATTCACAGGTTCATCTACTTCAGGCCTACAGCAGGGAGCAGCAGGTGAATGTCTCTGTACTGTTGTTGTGCACACTACCTTGTCTGTGCCCCCACCTCATTTAGTGGCACTGCTGGTTACTGTTATATTGCTTCCCTAACATTGAACACTACAGGTACATCCAATGGAGAGGCAAGCCATGCATTTTCAAGTGCAGACAGCCCAGGTATGTTACAGTAACATAGTCAGAGCTTTCAACAATGCATAGCACACATGATGCCTGGCATTTTTGTCAATATTTGTCAATACAGGCCCTTCTGGTGTACAGGACCAATGTCCATCACATAAGTATTTGCAGCTCATACTACTGTGTTCTATAGGGTTCCTATTATATAATTGAAGACGCAATCCTTCGAATGCGTCTTCATCAAACTTGAAAGCACGAAACAGCAAAATAGCGAAACGGCATATAACTGATTTCTTTCCCTGGGAAAGAAATCTCTTGGCCACCTCCATTACTTTGCCATTTTTGTGACTGTAGTGTGATCTCGGAGTTGGTATATTTAAGTAGGTGGCTGTGGGGGGCACAGCCTCCCCACATCGGGGGATGTGGGGGGGGCAAATCCGCCCCACTTTATGTAATGTTTTGAAGTTTTTATTTTTATTTATTTATTTATTTATTTATTTATTTATTTATTTTTGTGGAACAGCGATTTTTTTCCTGGGAAATAAATCGCTGTTCCGAGTGTTCGGGATTGTAAGCTTTCGCTTACATGGGGTTCGATGAATCAGCGTTCACTTTTTTAAGCATTTGCTGATTTAATATAGACTGTTCTATATGTGATGTTGTCAGTATTCGTTTTTGATATACAGATATTATATAGTTTTGATATGCAGATATATAAAATACATGACTGTGCTTTCTCTTTACTTTCCTACTGCAGGATGCATACTACAACTCACAACCTCTACACAGCAGAAGTCCTCAAGTGTGCATACAAGTGGTATGTGTATGTCACACATTCTGTATGTTTTAACTGTGTCCACCTGGTTAATGGTGTAAATTATGTGATCCATAATGTTTTTTTTCCTGCACTAGTTGACGTTGACCCCAGTGGAACAACAACATCTACCATGAGTGTTTGCCAGGTATGCTTTTATTTTTTTATGCATCACATATGTCTTGTATGTTGGCCATGTATATAGATTATATAGCTATGTTATGTATATTCTGTGAAACATACATACAGTAGACTGCAAGTGAAATCATTAGCATTTGTAATATTGCAGTGAAATATATATGCCAAATGTCTTTGATCATGTGCTGTAGGCATATTGTCCTGATCTGTGTCTTTGTATCTTGTAGCACATCAACTGACTTTATCATCCAGCAGCCCGTCCAGTGATGTTGATGTCGTTCATGATGTGTCTCCGCATGGTAGAATGGCCCTTGGCACTAAGAACCTAGAGTTGTTAGGATAGTCCATCCGTGAGGTTGATACTGATGCTGCACCAGATCTTTCCTCAGATATGGAGGTTCACTTCTCAATGCATTCAGAGGATGATGGTACAGTGGATGCTGAATAGGGTGAGGTTGTTGATCTACACACCACACTTGAGAACACTGCTACTGGTAGATCTACACAATAACCAGACACAGGGTGCCATGGTTGACATATGCAAGCAGATGCTGTACATGGCCAGATGTCAGAGATGTCTGTCCCCTGCAGCAGGCAAATGAACGGTCACAGCAACTGCATTATTCAGATGTCCATGCACTTGTCCATGCCACAAATCATGTGACACACCAGCTACATGTCATGCATGAAGGACAAGACCGCAAACATGGTGAGGTTATGGCTACATTGGCTGCTCAGAATGACAGTCTTCTAGCTGTGGCACAGTCAGTAGAAACTCTGGCCTATACTGTACTATAGCAGTGTTGTACTACAAGCAGAATTTTGCATTCCATGACTGTGTACAGCAGATTGCAACCTGTGGAGAGGCAGGCTACCTGTCCATAGAACCACCATTGGCCATCAAGAGTCTTTGGTCCAACCAGCACAGATGTCAACTGCTGTCCCATCTGCTGAGGTCCCACCAGTCACAAGGCCTTCAAGTCACAATCATGCTCCTTCATCTCAAAATGGTGTTGTAACCCCATCTATGTCCATTGTGGAGCAACCAAGGCAAGATGTGTTTGTATGTGGTCATGGCAGAGCAGACTGTGGTATGAGACATCAGTGAGATAGACCAAGACTGCATTACAGTGTGTCCAACAGTGTAGTACACATAGCTGCCTCATATTATTTCAATATCACTATGCTGTGATATGTGTTTTCTGAAATAAAAATGTTTGCATTATATCATGTATGAGTTTTCTTTTTTCATGTTATAATATTGTATAGATACGTAAGTGTAGCACTGATGTGTGTCCTTTATTGTTTACCATTCAGTAATACAACAAACTGAGTGTGCATGCATACCTGTGTCAGTTATGCCCTGAGTTGGGTTTTTTTTGACACATTTGCATATGCTCATGTTGGAGTATGTTATGCTTATGTTATGTGTGATGCTCAGTGTGCACATTTAGTGGGTACTTGCCATTAGATGCAATCTGTGTTACTGTGGTGGGGAAACCCCTTAACATTAATGTTCAGTCTGTGTGCTCATGTACATATCACTCATCATGACTCAAATGTTTGCGTCAAACACTTCTGTGTAGCCTGGGCCTGCAGTTGCAGTTGCACCCTACATTGCCTATGCCTGTGACTTCTGCCCCCCTGTCCTCCTGTTCCTCCTCCGATAATTGTAGGATGTCCTCTTCAGATATTTGTGGTTCTTAGGGTATTTCACCCACACCTGTAGCTGGAAGACCACCATGTGCTCAGGTTAGCATGTTATGCAGCATTGCATACACTGTTATCATCTGTGCTGCCTTTTCAGGTGTGTATTGCAGTGCACCCCTGGATGTGTCCAGACATCTGAATCTAGCTTTCAGTACCCCAATGACATGCTCTATGGTGTTCCTGGTTCTTGCATGTGCTGTATTATAGGCCTCTTGTGCAGGGTTGAATGGGTCAGGGTACATGGTCATTAGTCATGGCTCAAGTGGATAACTGCAGTCACCTGTGGAGAATAAAAACACTTTTGTTCAGAATGGATATTGTTGAATTGGGGATCCTTAGATTACATTCCAGCTGTGTTCCAGTACTTACACAGCAGCAATCCCTCAGGTATTTCACCTTGCTGGAATGCAGCCCTGAGTCCGCTTGGCAGTATAATGGACACTTCCAGTGTATGTTGCCATGATGTTTGTTATGCTAACATTTGCTGCACAAACAACTTGGCAATTGATGGATTGCCATCCCTTTCTGTTACTGTAATGGTCTGCTTCTGGATGTACTGTTATCCTGATAGGCATGTGTGCACAATCTATTGCACTGAGTACATGGGGAAAGTTTGCTGTGTTGTAGAACTGGTGCATTTCATTCCATGGGGATGGATGGGAAATGTATGTAGTCATCCACCTTGCTGCACATTGCTTCCAGGAATTTTACCAGGATATGACTGGTGCTGTCTGTGATACTCCCATAACATCCTCCATGTGCTCTGGAATGTAACAGATGCAAGTGCACCTAGGCTGAGACACACTTTGGTTTCATGGGGGATGGGGTTTCCTTGCAAGGCCTGCACAGACAAGCGTCGGGCACATGTTACAGACAATCTGCACCATTTGTCTATCTAGACAGTATCTGTCGATTCATTCCTGGTATGACAACTGGTTTCATTGCAGCCTTACACTGCAACATTCTCATTTTATGGCTTGCATCACTGCATACTGTTGCACTATATTAACAGCAGGTTGCATTTTTATGGGGTTTTTTTTTCGGTTTTGCTATGGATTTCACCATAATCCATAGTATTTGCTTCAATTCCTTCAGGTCCGCAAAGTATAGGCCAAGGATTTCAGAAATGGCATCAACGTGGCTGTTTGTTGCATTTGAATTGCATTGTGTGTGCATGATATGTTTTAGAATCACAACGGCATGAGCGAAATACCTAATTATTCTATGCCGAATACTTAAGTATTCAGTCTACCTTCAGTATGTCTTCTTGAATCATGTCCGCAGCAGGTGGGCTAAAGTCTTCCTTCAGCGTGCTGCAGTGTCCACAAATAACTTCTTCGAGTTTTACAGAATCCAGCCCAATGCCTTTTTTGTAACAGGATTTCTAAGTTGATTAATTTGGGAATGTCTAATATTTGCTGATGAGTGTAAATATATTTCATTTTAATCATAGTCATAATTTGATGCATCATTGATTTAGGTAGGTCCATGATAGTTCTTAGTTGTTCTGATGAATTGGTATTACAGGAAATAAAGTCCCATATAGTTTTATTCATTAAGCAAAAGGAACTTAAGAAATCAATCATCTGATTGTTAACTAAGATATTTGGATTTTTATTCTGTTGGTTTTAAGAATAGAGAACAGTCATCCAAATGTAACCATTTCATTAGTTTTTAAAAAGTAATTATTAAATCTGTAAACAAATATGAATTTTAAGTTAAAGTACACACATCTTGACTTGCATCTGAAAATAAAGGCTATCATATTAGGAATTATGAAATGTTTGTTGTACTGAATATGTTGAAAGAAAATATTATAAATCTATAATATGGTTTGTCCACATTCACTTAATTTAATGCAAGACTGTAACTATAAGAGTTTTTTTAATAGCTTGGCCCTACTTTAGGAATACAGCTAGAAAACAGAATTTACAGACTGCTCACAAGGCAAATTCATACAGCAAGAGTGAAGCCTTCTTTGGGGTGATAGAAAATTGTATTTTATCCCATGTCTGAATGCTTAGTAATTATCACATTCATGAAGAGACTGACTATATTTTGGGTTGCCTTTATGCAAGTCAATGCAGCATTATAATGTTGTCAATTTTTCATGGGTTCATCACAGATCATCACAACAGTCTTATAAGCCTGGTCTATCTTTTCTGTGTCCCACTTTTTCCAGCAATCTTTCTTTCGATGACTTCGTGGACTTCTGCTTTCCACCACCAGCTTTCCTTATGTACCTGATTTCCATGCCTGGTTCAGCCACATACCTGTTCTGTAGTTCTCACACATGCTGTTTTGAGGTGCTCCCTTTCTTCTTCAGCTCCACCTATTCCCTCCTCTTCTTGGAATGCTAGACCTGCCCTGAGTAATTCCTTGAACTCTTATACTTTCTTTCCAGTCATATTCCAGGTCTTCAGTCTGGTCTCTGCTGACCTTGGAGCCTTCTCTGACCACTGCTTGCTGACTGTGGTAACCAGTGGTTTATGCTGTGGGCTGGATGATCTTGAAATTGCTGATTCTACCCTGGTGCCCTTTAGAGGAAGTCTACCTGAGTTAACTATGACTGTCTCTCTCTACTATAAAGCCGTCTGCCAGTCTAGAATGGCCTCTCCTTCTCTTTTACTGTTGCCCCACTCATGGGCACCCATTTAGTTCACCCATTATCAGCACCAATTCATGTTGTCCTGTTTTATCTTGTAGGCCCTGCAACTGCTGTCAGAATGCTCTATCATAACCCTACTATAGGCTGAGATTGTGAATACTGCCCTATCATTAAGATGTAGCTTAAATGTCATGAGTCTTGCACTAATTATGAAGCCTCTATTTTACTATAATGATTTCTAACCTGTCCTCCTCTAGAGTAGTAGATTATGACCAAGGGGCTTTGCTTCACTGCCCTTCTGATCTCTTGATGGAGGCCCATACAAAAAGGAAAACAAGGAAAAGAGGGGTGTTGAGTACCAGAGGAATGAAATTGGGAGGGTGGAAATCCCACACACTTTTTCTGAAACCACCAACCATTATGTACATAGGGGGATGGATGAATTAGATTCATTTCCAGAACAAGGTGGAGATTTTTTTGCACTGAGGAGATCAGAGAGGTTAGCCAGCAAGGTTCAACAGAACATGGACTCAGGGCAGAAACATCAGTACACGACACAAGGAGAGAACCCAGGTTGGAAGAGAACAGGAAAGAAAGTAAAGTCATACCTGTAATTGACAAAGACGGAGTAGTCACTGAGTTTGAGGGGTTCAAAATATTCAACTATACATCTTTGCAACTGAAAAAGGAACATTTTTTTCTTGTTGTCGAAAGGTTTTAAATTTGTACCTTCTAGTCAAGATGATTTAGCCAACTATTTGGTGGATTTAAAGATTTTTCTTAGAAAACTTAATCTTGGGGTACAATATAAGAACTCCATTTCATTTGGAAGTACTTTTGATGCAAGGTTAACTAGGAGTAGTGTTATCAACCCACCCCTTCACCCTATGTTGTCTATGTTTCAGAAATGTGTCACTGAGGAATTATACAAAGAATTTCAGTTAAACAAGAGGAGATTTGCACACAACTTAGACCTAGGTGAAAAATTATTGTTAAGGGATATAAAAATAGACATGACATACGAATAATGAAAGCTGATAAAGGTGGAGGCTTAGTTCTATATGGTACAGAAGGGTACAATAATGCCATTACTTCCATTCTTTTGGATAATGACATCTACACCTCAGTATCTAAGAATGAGATTAATATTGCTTATGGTAGAATTGACTCTTTGTTAGAAGAGTATTTAGTAGAAATAGAATAGATGGTAAAACATTCTATTTTCTTAAGCTAGACAATCCCATTATTCCAAATGTATTTGGAATACCCAAGGTTCACAAGAACCCCCAAGATCTGCTTTTTAGACCAATAGTGGCTGCAAGAGGTTCAAAAATACACCCGTTGGCAGTATATATTGACTACTGGACTAAATAAATTGTTGAAAATACTGGCCACTTGATAAAATATTCATGGGTGTTTTTGAGTAAACTAACTCAAGAGGTTTGGACAGAAAACATCAGTTTTCTGACCATGGATGTTAAAAATTTATTCACTAGCATCCCAAGAATTGTAGGGCATGAATATTTTGGAGACATTTCACACAAAGTTTCGACTATGACAGGTGATAAAATCTCACTTGTACTTGAACTGATGGAGTTGGTACGTGACCACAACTATTTGCATTTTCAAGGTGAATATTACCAACAGATTAGTGGTGTAGCAATGGGGGCAGCTTGTGCCCCAATTTACGCCAATCTGGTCATGTTAGAGTGAGAACAAAGATATATTTTCAACAGTCCCTTTATAGACAACATACGTTTGTATGTTAGGTTTTTGGATGATATTTTTGTTTTGTGGTTGGGAGGTGAAGAGAAAGTTCATTCCTTCACGCAATATATCAATGGTACAACCTCTTTTTTTGAATTTACTTATACTTGGGACAAAGAAAGTATAAATTACCTGGACACCACTATATTTCATACAAAAGATGGTTTTAAATCCAGGATTTATAGGAAAGATACCTGGTGCAATAGTTATTTGTACTTTACTAGTAGTCACCCCACATTTCAGAAAAAAAGTTTGGTTAAGGGACAAGCAGTTAGGATAGCAAGGATGACTTTGGTCAAAAATGAATTGTTAAAAGTTTGACATTTTGAAGGAAATGTTTGTGGATAGGGGTTACCCCATTGACTTCGAGTCTTGTGCTCAAGACGAAAGCACTTATTTTGCCTGTTTGTGGAATTATTAAATACTATTTTCTAGACCACGGAAAGATTGGGCTTTTTCTGGTTTGTTATTGGTTGGAAATACACTTTTCAAATTTTTTTCAAGTATAATATAAACTTACAATAAATATTGAAACTCAAAAATATAATTATATACACCTACTTCAGATAGCTAAAACAGTTTCAGAACATAAATGCAATAAGGTATAGCCAATAAAATATGTCAAATATAACAGTCTTAGTTCATTAAATAAAACTCTACCCCTCAACTGCGGTAATGATGCGTGCTGGCAAAAAGAAATTACTTATATTATAAAATCAATCCAACACAAACTGTATATTTTTCCATCTCAAGGTTTCATTTGTTTCATTTTTAGAATAGGTTTAATACTACTAGCTGCATTTATTCCAGGTGACCAGTCAGCCTCAAGTCTCAGTATCCAGTCATATTCTGCAGTTTCCTACTTGTTATGTCCCCACCCTTAAGTTAGGTAATATTTTTTAATTAACTCTAAACATAAAAACATGTTCTGAGCTATTCTCAACACAATACTTTGCTAGGGAATTAGTTAACACCTTACGTCTAATATCTGAATAATGCTCCATAATTCATTCTTTCAGCTTTCTACTACATTTTCCTACATAGAAGGCAGGACATAGCAAACACGTTGCTAGATAAACAACATTAGTAGTATGACAGGTGGCAGAACAAGAAAAAGAAAACCTAGTTTTACTAACTGAATGAATAAATTCTACATTCTGCATAATATATTTGCAATTCACACAATTGTAACCAGGAACCGTGCCCTTTTTGTTAACATTTGTCACCTGCATCAAGGTGCTAGATTCTTTGTAGCATAATCGTTGTTTAAAATTTCTGCCCTTTCTATAGGCAAAGTGTGGTGTATTCCCAACATATTTTTCTAAATCTGGTAGGACTTGTAGAATACTCCAGTTATTTCTAATGATGTAAATTACACCACTGGTTCTTGAATTAAACTGGATAATGCACCTGATGAAGCAGGTGTGTGTGTGTGTGTGTGTGTGTGTGTGTGTGTGTGTGTGTGTGTGTGTGTGTGTGTGTGTGTGTGTGTGTGTGTGTGTGTGTGTATGTGGCACACATTTGCATTTATTTTTTCTTGTATTAGTACAGCTAGCTATTATCAAGAAATGTGCAACACTGAACATTATATTTTCATTAATGAATTAGCAATTTCATAATCTATAACCCCCTATAATGCACTGCAGCATATGATTACTGTTGCCAAGAACTGCTTTGCAACAGCTGTTTTTTATAGACTTTTACTCAGAAATGAGGGTACACACCACTGATAGATTTATCCTTCCTGTATCTAAGATCATATGAGGAGTTTTTAAATGTAATGCATTTGTTAATGATACATATTACTGGTTACATATAAGTTACAATGCTGCTATTATTATGGTAGGAGTACAGGATCATAGGATCATAAGAGTTTACTGGCTAATGGCCCTGAGGCCCTTATAAGCCTAGTCAAGTTTTATCCCATTTCTCACTTGTATTGATGCTATTAGCAGACCTAACTCAACATCTGCTGCCTCTGTCTAGAAGGGATGCTGGTGAAACCCCTGGGGTGAGTTTGTGGTTTATCATCCAATCATCTAGATTACACTTAAAAAGAGCCAGTGATGGGCTCTGCTTCACTTGAATTGGCAGCTTGTTTCAGAGTAGGGGAAGACTTTGGGAGATGAACCTGTCTCTCCAGGAAGTACTGTTGATGTCGCATCTCATGTTAAGGTCACTGGTGCAAGTGCAATGAGTGCCATTTGACTTGATAATGTGCAGCATTTCCATCAGCGCTGGATCTGAGGATGTCCTTTATGCAAGGCAGGGATCTCCCCTGAGCAGTCTGTATGACACAGAGTAGAGACAGGGATTTCAGTCTATCAACATAGGGCATGTGTTGAATGCCTTGAATTTTCTTTGTAAGGTACCTCTGAGGTGTGCATGCAAATGTGTGGTGTGGAAGAACTACTGCGCCAGGGCTAGCATCCCTGTGGTGTAAACCAGTAGCTCCAGTAGTTGCTAATACCCAAATGGCACAATCAAGTGTGGCTACAGTGATGTTGTAACATGACTGAAAGCTTTATAGAGAGGTCTATAATGTGTGGTTATGCAATGATGTGTAACTACATATACAGACATAGACAACATCATAGATTCACTCCCTGGCATACATTTATGCAAACACAGTTACCTTTTCCACAGACACTTTAGCATAATTGCCTAAGTGATATAGAATTCTTATTATATACAGTCACTGCAGTCAAACCATGTCAAAGTAGTTAGCCAGCTGTGTTACAATCCCCAGACTCAGAGATAGTAAAGGTGAGGTATCCATTCTGATCATACTTCTAACACAATAAATTTGTCAATGAAGAGGATGCCACAGCACAAACAAACAACTGCATTTGAAGTCAGTCTGGCCAATACACTGCAGACAGAATAATTAATTATAAACTCTTTTGATGAAGACTTGGATATTTACACTACACATTTACTTTTTGTTTCCAGCTTGATACCTACTGGGTCACACATACGCCTTCTCAAACCTCTTTGATACATATATATATATATATATATATATATATATATATATATATATATATATAAATGTATATATATATATATATATATATATAAATGTATATATATATATATATATATATATATATATATATATATATTTATTTATTCAGTGGTCATACAGATAACTGTAGCCATCGGACAACACATTGTCATTGTCTGCCCACTGTGAATGACATCAGCATCACAGGAGTGTATGTGTGTGTGTGTGTGTGTGTGTGTGTGTGTGTGTGTGTGTGTGTGTGTGTGTGTGTGTGTGTATATATATATATATATATATATATATATATATATATATATATATATATATATATATATATATATATATACATATATATATATATATATATATATATATATATATATATATATACCTTGTCATTGCCATGACTCTTTTTATTATATACAGGGACATTTTAGATATACTGCTTGTGTGCAACACAGTTATCAAGCTGTCAAGTTGTTGTAGCTGCTACTCAGAACTCTCATATTCATCCATCCAAACACAGCCCCTGTTTTCCTATTTTTTGCACGTGGGGTCAGGATGCAACTACACCAGTGATAATTATCTAGAGCCAAGGTTTACATCACCGGGGTGCTAGCCCTGCCACAGTAGTTCTTCCACACCACACACTCACATGCATACTCACTCCTGTGGCCAATTTAGAGTACCCAATCTGCCTACTGCATGTCTACGGAATGTGGAAGGAAACAGGAGCACCCAGAGGCAACACAGGGAGGACATGCAGATGCCACACAGAAGGCATCCTAGCTGAGAATCGAACCAGGGAATCTTTTGTTGTGAGGCGACAATGTTATCTGCCATGCCACTGTTCTGCCCACAGAACTCTCTGTATTATACTGAAGAAAATATGCTTGCTGATGCCAGACTCTTATGTACAACTCCAACTATATCAGCTATACTGTTTTCTATATTTTTCAATGTCACTCTGCATAACTAAATGTATTCTTTTTTATACAGAGGCATTGTATCTATTCACATCATTTCCACTCTCAATATCCTCCACCTATACCTGAGAAGGCATACAGGTGTGTCTGTTCATCCGCTGATGACTTCTTGACTTGTCAGCATTGCTACAGCAATCAGTCAGCTGGTGACAATTTGTACATCTCCTCTGCACCTTTTGTTTTTGGTGCCTCCTTTTTTCCTCTGAGCAATTTGCATAACATTAACCTAATTCTTTGGTCTTTCTTCTCAACACAAATTTCCTGAATCTGGTCAGAGCAACTCAAACCCCACTTATGCAAATCACATTTGTTTTATTACTGATTTAAAGTAAACATTTTCTTTTTTTTCCAAAAATATTTTTATTTTGTTTTCATTATAAACATATGCAAATGTACATATAACAAATATAATAAAACAAGAACAAAAATATTTACAATATTTACATTCATCCATGATAAACAATCATTTTATCCATGAGAAGTTATCAGTATTTGTTCAAAAGGTTTTCCAATTTTTTCCATGCTATTTTTTATGAGTAATGTTATGAGTTCTATAACAAATGGTTTGCAGTTCTTTTTTACAAACAACTTTTGCTAAATTAATAAATTCTTTAAACATCAAATCTTGTTCACTTTTCCAGTTCAAAGTAATAACTTTTCTGGCAATTACCAGAATTGACCAGAGTAACTGAATCTGAAATTTAGGTATTACATTAGGTATAGGAACATTGAATAGGATTAGTGAGTTAGAAATATGACAGTTATCAGACCATAAAGCATTTACAAAATATCTGAAGTCTTTCCAGTATTGATCAACATTTCTACATTCAATGAACATGTGACCCCAGTTGGCCTCTAGTAATTCATCACATTTCCAACATTTACTTTCACTGTTTTTGAGTATAAGATTTATTTTATGTGGAGTATAGAAACTCCTATTCATAAATTCCCATGTATACAATCTCCAATATAATGAAGAAGAGGTACCATATGTAGATTTCAATAACAGTTTTTTGGATTCATCAGATATTTGTTCTCCATTAATCTTTACATAGTAATTCCAAAAATTTGAGTCAAACTTTAGAGTGTCTTCTCTTAGTATCTTATAGATAGGTGAGATACTTAATTTTTGATCATCTGTCTTTTCAAGACACCTAATAAAAAGCTGGATCAAACTAGGTATAGATTCAGTCTCTAGGTTGATTGATACTCTCATTTTATGTTCTATCAACTGCCATAATGAGTGTATCAACAACCAACTGTCTTGACTGTTGTTAAAACCACATAGAAGAGAATGTAGTGGTTTAATACTCTTATTTTCAATAAACTCATGCCAGAATATCAAGTTATTTTCCTTTAATTTTTCCATCGCATTGATGTTGAAAGAATCCAGGAAATCAGGGGAGTATGCTATAAGGAATATAAGAAATAGGAATTGTTTAATGTTATAATTTCAATCAATTATATTTTTAAAGTTATTAAATATTTGATTAATGCCATAAGAAAAATGACCAAATTTCTTATTAAATAAACAAAATTTACGCAAAAGCCAATGAACTATACTTATTCCATATTGTTCCTTAAATTGATTTTCTATCGTTCTGACATCAGTTATATTAATCTCATGTATTATTTTCCAGACAGATATATAGGTAGGTGAGATCCAATGTAATAGTACCTTAATTATAACTGATTTGGAATAAAGATCTAAGCTAGGGAATGCTACCGCATTACTGTTCCAAGCTCCAATGTGCCATTTATATGCAATCCTAGGATTTAAGGGGAACCATAAAAATTTAAGTAGCATGAAATCTAATTTTTTAAATAAATTTTTGGGTGGGGGTAGTATCAATGACTGTATATAAAACAACATTTTAGGTAAAATTATCATTTTAATTAAAGAGCGCCTATCCTCCATTGTGACAAATATTTAATTCCATCTTTTGATTAGTTCACTAATGGGGGTTATTAAATTATTGTAGTTTAGTTTAACAGACTCTTTCCATGTAATCTTTATACTGACACCCAAATATTCTAATACATCATTCTCCCAATTAAACAGGCTATTCTCTATTAGGTTTTTGTTGATCTTTTTGTTAATTAGTAATCTTTTGGATTTATTATTATTATATTTAAGCCCTGAAATTCTTTCAAACTTGCTTAAGGTATTTATAACATCATGCAAAGAACCATCTATATCACCCAAGGTTAACAACATATCATCTGCAAATAACTGTATCTTAGGACAATAGTCCTTATTAACTTAAAAGCATTTTATATTTTGCTTGTTTATGATATATGTAGCAAAAGGTTCCATTGAAAGAGCAAACAATAATGGTGACAAAGGGCAACCTTGTCTAGTACCCTTGAGGATTTCTAGTGGTGAGGATAGACATGATTCAATTTTCACATAAGCTTGTGCTCACTATAAATTTTCATTAATAAGTTGACAAAATCTGAGGAGAATTCAAAACCAATCAGAATTCTATGTAGATAAGACCAACTAATAGAATCAAAAGCCTTTTCTATGTCTAGGCTGATAATAGTTAAGTTTTTTTTTTTTTTGTATTTGCACGCTATGTCTATTAATGATAGTAATTTAATAATGATATGTTGCACTTTTCTATGAAGAATAAACCCTGTCTGATCATTATGTATTTGATTAGGTAATATTTTCTTTATCCTTATTAGCTAATATTGTCATGAAAATTTTACAATCGGTGTTTAGTAATGAAATTGGCCTATATGAATCACAAGATTTGGGGTCCTTACCTTGTTTTAAAATGTGGGAGATAATTGAATATTTCCATGATGGGGGTGTTGTACATTTTTGCTTAACCATAGTAAAGGCACTCATCATTTTCTTTATTATATATTCAGGAAAAATCTTATATAGTTCAGGAATTATTCCACCTAATCCTGGAGCTTTATTATCTTTTATTTTTTTATTTGCTCTTTCACCTCTGTTAGTGTTATTTGTTTATTTAATATGTTATTTTGTTGCATTGACACCTTTGTAGTTATATTTTCTTTAATAAAAGTATTTATTACATTATCTGTCTCCATAAGTGGTGTGTTATTATTTATATATTTTCGGTAGTTTTTGAACACTTTTAATATGCCCATTAAGTTAGATGTACTCTTAACTGAACCATCACTTTTATATTTAATCTCATTAATAAGATTTTGATTGTTTTTTTTTTTATCTTACCACTATTTTATATAGATATTTAGGATTTACAGCATAAGATTGTAATTTCAATTTTTCCAGGTTTATGGCTACCTTATGATTCAGAACTTCTAAGTGCTTTTGATTTAACTTAGTAATTTCATTATGTGCTACTTTGTTATTTGGTTTTGTGGCCATTTTTATCTTGTCTATGTTTTTTGTAAGTCTAAAAGTACTTTGTCCCACTCTCTCCTTTTTTAAGGTACCAAAATTTTATTCTATCATATATATATATATATATATATATATATATATACTTTAAAGGTGTCCCATAGTATAGTATCAGTCACTTCACCATTATCATTTGTTTCCATAAACATGTCTATTTCTTTCATTATCCATTCCCTAAAGTATTTTAACTTAGTTATGTAAGCAGGAATTCTCTGTACAAATCTTAAATCATCTGTATGTGTAGTTAATGTAAAATTTATAGGATTATGGTCTGAAAGTGGACAAGTCATTATAGATACATCACTTATTTCTGAGTATATATTATTTGATACAAAGACCTTATCAATGATTGTGTACCAAACTGATATGAATAGTGACTATAGAATAAGGAATAATGTTCTCTTAGACCATGTATATCCTTAAGGTTCATCTGGTTTGTAAAGTCATTTAACTTCTTGGCTTGAGATGTTAGTTTTATTTTACCATGTTTAGAAGTATCATTGCCTGATAATAGGCAGTTAAAATCACCTGTTCCTATAATTTCCCCTTTTGCATTTAAAGTAATCAGGTTCAGATATTTGCCAACATATTTAGTACTTAATCCTGGTATCCAGTATGTATTAATCAAAGTATAATACTTCCTATTGATTTCCAAAATAACCATGCTTAGCATCCCATCTTTATCTGAAATTGTATCTATAATTCTTGGCTTAGTATAAGTATTTTTCCATAGAATAAGAGTGCCCCTTCTCTTAGTCTTAAAACATGAACCAGCAGGAATGGTATAGCCATTAAATGAGTATTTTTGCAGCTCTTTTTTAATAGATGGGTTTTGACATTATTGTTCAAACCATTAATTTTTAGTGATAAACATTTATAAGCCATTGACTGTAATGTGTATGTTGTTACTTAATGAAAGACCTTACTTCGGTGTTGACTTGAAATCTACTGAAAACATACTTATCATGGATGTATAACCTGTATTAAGCACTATTTGCAAAAACCCAAAACTATTTACAAATGCATACATGAAACATAAAGTTTCTGGTTTAGTTAAAAACTTAACTAAACCATCCATCCACCACCTCTCCAACACCAAAAGCCACAAAGTATCCCTCTCTGCTTAGAATATAGTATAAAAACAAAAAGAAAAAGCATTATGAAAGCAACTAAATAAATCTGAGTCCATGACATGTACATTAAAATGAGACTGTCCAATATAACTGAAGCTATATGAATATGTCACATATAATAATAGCACCTCTGATAAGTAGATATGTCAGAAATACACATCAGCTCAAAGTATTGATTTCCAAAATAACCATGCTTAGCATCCCAACTTTATCTGAAATAGTATCTATAATTTTTGGCTTAGAAGCTGAAGTTTAAGAAGATTGTCAATATTTCCAAGACTTTTCAAGAAACATCAGATGTTTTAACCATTTTGTCAGTCATTTATCTAACATTTTTCATGTAAGTTTTTGCTGAATATATATAACACTTATTACAAAAAAAGCCTCACAACCCTCTGTTTAGTTACTAAAGGTTTAGTTATGTAACATAAGTCCAGTGTTAGAAAACAAAACAAAACAGCAAGAACAGAAACAACTAAAATGGCACTTTATTAAATTAAAATAATATATATATATATATATATATATATATATATATATATATACACACACACACACATATATATATAACTTATATTTAGCCATCTATAAAACACCATTAATGTTTATATGTGTCTAAACAAAGAATCTAAAACATCTAGTTAGAAACACTAATCAGAAACATATTGTTACCCCACCACTGACCCACTAGAAAAAAATGCACTTTGGTATTAAGTCAAATTATACTATTACTGAAGAATTAGAAGACATATATAATTTGTAGTTATTTAAAAAGTACTTATAGTGTGGAAAAGAGAGAAAAGGAACATTAATAACAAAAAGGAATAGGAAGAAAAAAGAGAGAAAGAGAGAGAATGTTATTTAAATACTTAGTACTATATGCAATTAGAAGAAGTAGATATAGAAAGGAAAAAAGAAAGTTAATAATAAAGATGATTCATATTACCTTACAGTATAAAGATTTTCCAGAATCAAATATATTATGATTCATAAAACAAAGCATTTCAAATTGGAAGGAATTTATTCATTTGTCCTTTAGTTTCTTAGATTTGTTTGCTCCTTCCTTCACAGACCATCCATTTTTGTTACCTGTCTCTTCAAACTCTGGGATGGCCATTCCATTTCTTCTATGTCTGACAGTATTTTCTTCTTTTGGATAGCTTCTTGTAGGGAATCAAAGATATTCACTTCTTCTGGCAAGGTGATTTTTATTCTTGCAGGAAAAAGAATTTGAGTTTTAATATTGGCTTTTTTCAAGGACTTAATTAGAGGAACATGTGCCTTTCTTCTGGATATGACTGTAGAGGTATAGTCATTGTCAAAGCGAATAAACTTTTCACCCATCTTGATAGGGCAATTAGTCCAAGCTGATTTCAGCACTAAGTCCTTGTCTTGTGAGGAAAGAAATCTAACTATAATAGACCTGGGGTTAGATGAACTCAGAGATGAAGCTGGATTTGTCAGGGACCGATGAGCCCTCTCAAGTCCAAAAGAGAGGGATTCAGGCATGTTTAGTGCTGATGAAAACCACTTATTGAGGAAGTGAATCATATTAGAACCCTCTTCTTTCTCAGGAATTCCATATATTCTTATGTTATTCCTCTTTGATCTACTTTCAAAGTCTTCCAGCTTCTCAATCAGCCTGGTGTTTTGTTTCAGAAGAAATTCATTGTGATGTTCATTTTCTGTCACCCTAGTATCCAGGTCATTTACTGTTTCCTCTAAGGCAAGAATCTGTTCATATTGTTTTTTTACTGTTCCATTTAGAAGTTCCAGTTGTTTACTGCATTCTTGTTTGATAATATCCATTTTGTTTTCGAATTTGTCCATTTTAGTGACAGTTCTTGGATGTTTATTATAAGATGTAGTTCTTTCTTCACTGCACTCTCCTGGTGTGGGTTCTTCACGTTGCTCATGTTTTTAGTGACAGTTCTTGGATGTTTGTTATAAGATGTAGTTCTTTCTTCACTGCACTCTCCTGGTCTGGGTTCTTCACGTTGCTCATGTTTTTAGTGACAGTTCTTGGATGTTTGTTATTATAAGATGTAGTTCTTTCTTCACTGCACTCTCCTGGTGTGGGTTCTTCACGTTGCTCATGTTTTTAGTGACAGTTCTTGGATGTCTGTTATTATAAGATGTAGTTCTTTCTTCACTGCACTCTCCTGGTGTGGGTTCTTCACGTTGCTCATGTTTTTAGTGACAGTTCTTGGATGTCTGTTATTATAAGATGTAGTTCTTTCTTCACTGCACTCTCCTGGTGTGGGTTCTTCACGTTGCTCATGTTTTTAGTGACAGTTCTTGGATGTTTGTTATTATAAGATGTAGTTCTTTCTTCACTGCACTCTCCTGGTGTGGGTTCTTCACGTTGCTCATGTTTTTAGTGACAGTTCTTGGATGTTTGTTATTATAAGATGTAGTTCTTTCTTCACTGCACTCTCCTGGTGTGGGTTCTTCACGTTGCTCATGTTTTAGTGACAGTTCTTGGATGTTTGTTATTGTAAGATGTAGTTCTTTCTTCACTGCACTCTCCTGGTGTGGGTTCTTCACGTTGCTCATGTTTTTAGTGACAGTTCTTGGATGTTTGTTATTATAAGATGTAGTTCTTTCTTCACTGCACTCTCCTGGTGTGGGTTCTTCACGTTGCTCATGTTTTTAGTGACAGTTCTTGGATGTTTGTTATTATAAGATGTAGTTCTTTCTTCACTGCACTCTCCTGGTGTGGGTTCTTCACGTTGCTCATGTTTTTAGTGACAGTTCTTGGATGTCTGTTATTATAAGATGTAGTTCTTTCTTCACTGCACTCTCCTGGTGTGGGTTCTTCACGTTGCTCATGTTTTTAGTGACAGTTCTTGGATGTTTGTTATTATAAGATGTAGTTCTTTCTTCACTGCACTCTCCTGGTGTGGGTTCTTCACGTTGCTCATGTTTTTAGTGACAGTTCTTGGATGTTTGTTATTATAAGATGTAGTTCTTTCTTCACTGCACTCTCCTGGTGTGGGTTCTTCACGTTGCTCATGTTTTTAGTGACAGTTCTTGGATGTTTGTTATTATAAGATGTAGTTCTTTCTTCACTGCACTCTCCTGGTGTGGGTTCTTCACGTTGCTCATGTTTTTAGTGACAGTTCTTGGATGTTTGTTATTATAAGATGTAGTTCTTTCTTCACTGCACTCTCCTGGTGTGGGTTCTTCACGTTGCTCATGTTTTTAGTGACAGTTCTTGGATGTCTGTTATTATAAGATGTAGTTCTTTCTTCACTGCACTCTCCTGGTGTGGGTTCTTCACGTTGCTCATGTTTTTAGTGACAGTTCTTGGATGTTTGTTATTATAAGATGTAGTTCTTTCTTCACTGCACTCTCCTGGTGTGGGTTCTTCACGTTGCTCATGTTTTTAGTGACAGTTCTTGGATGTTTGTTATTATAAGATGTAGTTCTTTCTTCACTGCACTCTCCTGGTGTGGGTTCTTCACGTTGCTCATGTTTTTAGTGACAGTTCTTGGATGTTTGTTATTATAAGATGTAGTTCTTTCTTCACTGCACTCTCCTGGTGTGGGTTCTTCACGTTGCTCATGTTTTTAGTGACAGTTCTTGGATGTTTGTTATTATAAGATGTAGTTCTTTCTTCACTGCACTCTCCTGGTGTGGGTTCTTCACGTTGCTCATGTTTTTAGTAACAGTTCTTGGATGTTTGTTATTATAAGATGTAGTTCTTTCTTCACTGCACTCTCCTGGTGTGGGTTCTTCACGTTGCTCATGTTTTTAGTGACAGTTCTTGGATGTCTGTTATTATAAGATGTAGTTCTTTCTTCACTGCACTCTCCTGGTGTGGGTTCTTCACGTTGCTCATGTTTTTAGTGACAGTTCTTGGATGTTTGTTATTATAAGATGTAGTTCTTTCTTCACTGCACTCTCCTGGTGTGGGTTCTTCATGTTGCTCATGTTTTTAGTGACAGTTCTTGGATGTTTGTTATTATAAGATGTAGTTCTTTCTTCACTGCACTCTCCTGGTGTGGGTTCTTCATGTTGCTCATGTTTTTAGTGACAGTTCTTGGATGTTTGTTATTATAAGATGTAGTTCTTTCTTCACTGCACTCTCCTGGT